>NW_026780049.1:0-57035 GCF_030144855.1 Hypanus sabinus | reverse complement strand
GCTTTATTGGTGCCGTTGGCCCGTCCAGGGTCACGGCAGGGTCAGGGGGTGAAAACTGAGGTCGGAGTTGGGTGGGAGGGGTTTATTGGTGCCGTCGGCCCGTCCAGGGTCAGGGGGTGAAAACTGAGGTCGGAGTTGGGTGGGAGGGCTTTATTGGTGCTGACGGCCCGTCCAGGGTCACGGCAGGGTCAGGGGGTGAAAACTGAGGTCGGAGTTGGGTGGGAGGGCTTTATTGGTGCTGACGGCCCGTCCAGGGTCACGGCAGGGTCAGGGGGTGAAAACTGAGGTCGGAGTTGGGTGGGAGGGGTTTATTGGTGCCGTCGGCCCGTCCAGGGTCAGGGGGTGAAAACTGAGGTCGGAGTTGGGTGGGAGGGGTTTATTGGTGCCGTCGGCCCGTCCAGGGTCAGGGGGTGAAAACTGAGGTCGGAGTTGGGTGGGAGGGCTTTATTGGTGCTGACGGCCCGTCCAGGGTCACGGCAGGGTCAGGGGGTGAAAACTGAGGTCGGAGTTGGGTGGGAGGGCTTTATTGGTGCTGACGGCCCGTCCAGGGTCAGGGGGTGGAAACTGAGGTCGGAGTTGGGTGGGAGGGCTTTATTGGTGCTGACGGCCCGTCCAGGGTCACGGCAGGGTCAGGGGTGAAAACTGAGGTCGGAGTTGGGTGGGAGGGGTTATTGGTGCCGTCGGCCCGTCCAGGGTCAGGGGGTGAAAACTGAGGTCGGAGTTGGGTGGGAGGGCTTTATTGGTGCTGACGGCCCGTCCAGGGTCACGGCAGGGTCAGGGGGTGAAAACTGAGGTTGGAGTTGGGTGGGAGGGCTTTATTGGTGCCGTCGGCCCGTCCAGGGTCAGGGGGTGAAAACTGAGGTCGGAGTTGGGTGGGAGGGGTTTATTGGTGCCGTCGGCCCGTCCAGGGTCAGGGGGTGAAAACTGAGGTCGGAGTTGGGTGGGAGGGGTTTATTGGTGCCGTCGGCCCGTCCAGGGTCCGGGGGTGGAAACTGAGGTCGGAGTTGGGTTGGAGGGGTTTAGAGGCGCCGACGGCCACTCACGCCCACACCTCTCCCCTCCCGCAGCACGACCTGGAAGAGCAGGATCCCCGGGGTCGGACCCCGCTCCACCTGGCGATCTCCCTCGGGCACCTGGAGTCGGCCCGTGTCCTCCTGTCGCACGGGGCCGAGGTGATGGCGGAAAACTTCCGGGGATGGACCGGTGAGAGCGGGCGTGGGGGAGGGAGGGGGAGGTGATTGTGGGTAAGGGCGGATGTTGGGTGGAAGAGTCTCACCAGCTTTTCTCCCCTCCCACAGCCCTCCAGGAGGCGGTGAGCACGGGGGACCCGGAGCTGGTCCAGCTGGTCCTGCAGTACCGGGATTACCAGCGAGCCACGCGGCGCCTGGCCGGCATTCCCGAACTCCTCCGGCAGCTTCGCAGGGTAACGTGGCCTTTCCCTCTTCCCCGCCCGTCCGGGGGGCACCGGCCCGGCCCAACGTCCGCTGGGCTGTCGAGGCACTGCGTGCGCGTGTACGAGCGGGAGTTAACGTCTCTTTCTTCTGTCCCACCTACTGGTCCGCTTTTCCACCCTCCTCCTCCTCCTCCTCCTCCTCCGCTTTCACTCCCCCCTCTCTCCCTACCCCTCCCTCCCTCCCTGACAGGCCCCAATTTCTACGTGGAGATGAAGTGGAGTTCACGAGCTGGGGTGAGTCTCCGATCTCGGCACAGGAGGAGAGATGCTGAGAGGTCCTCCCTTCCCTCCGCATCCCTCCCTTCCCTCCGCACCCCTCCCTTCCCTCCGCACCCCTCCCTTCCCTCCGCATCCCTCCCTTCCCTCCGCATCCCTCCCTTCCCTCCGCACCCCTCCCTTCCCTCCGCATCCCTCCCTTCCCTCCACTCCCTTCCCTCCACACCCCTCCCTTCCCTCCGCATCCCTCCCTTCCCTCCACACCCCTCCTTCCCTCCGCATCCCTCCCTTCCCTCCACACCCCTCCCTTCCCTCCACACCCCTCCCTTCCCTCCGCATCCCTCCCTTCCCTCCACACCCCTCCCTTCCCTCCGCATCCCTCCCTTCCCTCCACACCCCTCCCTTCCCTCCGCATCCCTCCCTTCCTCCACACCCCTCCCTTCCCTCCACTCCCTTCCCTCCGCACCTCTCCCTTCCCTCCACTCCCTTCCCTCCACACCCCTCCCTTCCCTCCACACCCCTCCCTTCCCTCCACACCCTTCCCTCCGCACCTCTCCCTTCCCTCCACACCCTTCCCTCCGCATCCCTCCCTTCCCTCCGCATCCCTCCCTTCCCTCCACACCCCTCCCTTCCCTCCACACCCCTCCCTTCCCTCCACTCCCTTCCTCCACACCCCTCCCTTCCCTCCGCATCCCTCCCTTCCCTCCACACCCCTCCCTTCCCTCCGCATCCCTCCCTTCCCTCCACACCCCTCCCTTCCCTCCACTCCCTTCCCTCCGCACCTCTCCCTTCCCTCCACTCCCTTCCCTCCACACCCCTCCCTTCCCTCCACACCCTTCCCTCCGCACCTCTCCCTTCCCTCCACACCCTTCCCTCCGCATCCTCCCTTCCCTCCGCATCCCTCCCTTCCCTCCGCATCCCTCCCTTCCCTCCACACCCCTCCCTTCCCTCCACACCCCTCCCTTCCCTCCACTCCCTTCCCTCCACACCCCTCCCTTCCCTCCACACCCTTCCCTCTGCACCCCTCCCTTCCCTCCACACCCTTCCCTCCGCATCCCTCCCTTCCCTCCACAGCCCACCCTTCCCTCCACACCCCTCCCTTCCCTCCACACCCCTCCCTTCCCTCCACACCCCTCCCTTCCTCCACACCCTTCCCTCCGCACCTCTCCCTTCCCTCCACACCCTTCCCTCCACAGCCCTCCCTTCCCTCCACACCCCTCCCTTCCCTCCCACACCCTTCCCTCCGCACCCCTCCCTTCCCTCCACACCCTTCCCTCTGCACCCCTCCCTTCCCTCCGCATCCCTCCCTTCCCTCCACACCCCTCCCTTCCCTCCACTCCTTCCCTCCACACCCCTCCCTTCCCTCCACACCCTTCCCTCCACACCCCTCCCTTCCCTCCACACCCTTCCCTCTGCACCCCTCCCTTCCCTCCGCATCCCTCCCTTCCCTCCACACCCCTCCCTTCCCTCCACTCCCTTCCCTCCACACCCCTCCCTTCCCTCCACACCCTTCCCTCCGCACCCCTCCCTTCCCTCCACACCCTTCCCTCCACAGCCCTCCCTTCCCTCCGCAGCTCTCCCTTCCCTCCACACCCCTCCCTTCCCTCCGCAGCCTCCCTTCCCTCAGCAGCCGTCCCTTCCCTCCACAGTCCTCCCTTCCCTCTGCATCCCCCCTCTGCACCCTTCCTTTTCCTCTGTTCCCTTCCCAACGCACCCCCTTCCCTCTGCAGCCCTCCTCTTCCATCACCTTTCTTCACCCTCTGCCCTCTCCTTCCTTGTCCCTCCTCTCTCCATTTCCCCCCATCCCTCCCTCCAATCACCCCCCTCTCACACAGTCAGGGAACACTACAACACAGAAACAGGCCCTTTGGCCCATCTAGTCCGTGCTGAACCATTGAGACTGCCGACTCCCATCGACCTGCACCGAGACCACAGCCTCCGCACTCCCTCCCGTCCGGGTACCCGTCCAAACCTCTCTCCAACGCTGAAACCGAGCTCGCGTTCGGTGGCTCGTCCCCACCCTCACCTCCCCTCACATTCCCCTTAAACCTCTCACCTTTCACCCTTGACCCTGACCTCTGGCTGAGTGAAAAAGGCTTACTAGTATTTACCCTATCAATAACCCTCATAATTTTGTATCCCTCTGTCAAGTCTCCTGTCAATCTTCTCCATTCCCGTGAATAAAGTCCTAACCTGTTCGATCTTTCCTGATAACTCAGGCCCTCCAGACCCGGCAATGTCCTTGTAGATTTTCCCTGTCCTCTTTCAACCTCATTTCCATCTTCCCCGTAGGTCGGTGACCAAAACTGCACACCATACTCCAGATTAGACCCCAGCAACGTCTTCAACAGAACCTCCCGTCTCCCGTACTCAACACTTGGATTTGTGAAGGCCAATGTGCCGAAAGCTTTCTTTACGACCCCGTCTACCCGTGACGCCACTTTCGATGGATCGTGGACCTGTATTCCCAGATTCCTTCGTCCCGCCACACTCCTCGGTGCCTCCCGTTCACTGTGTGAGACCCACCCTGGCTGGTCCTGTCGAAGTTCGACACCCCACACTCATCTACGTGTCTATCAGCCCTGATAACTCAGACCCAGCAACGTCCTTGTAAATTTTCCCTGTCCTCTTTCAACCTCGTTTCCATCTTCCCCGTAGGTCGGTGACCAAAACTGCACACCATACTCCAGATTAGACCCCAGCAACGTCTTCAACACAACCTCCCGTCTCCCGTACTCAACACTTGGATTTGTGAAGGCCAATGTGCCGAAAGCTTTCTTTACGACCTCGTCTACCTGTGACGCCACTTTCAAAGCATCACGGACTAATATTCCCAGATCCCTTCGTTTAAAACTTACTCCACATTTACAACTGACATCCCATTTCCTGCATGCAATACTTTCATTCATGAAGGGCAAAAACCCTCAAAGATCCTCCCAAACCCTCCCAGTCTCTCACTCCCTCTCCGCTCCCACAATCTCCCGCCACTGTCTTCATTCCTCCTCCCCACCTCTCCAATTCCCCGTCTCTCACTCCCCCGACTCTCTCCCTGCAGTCCCCCTGGTCTCCAGGATCTGTCCGAGTGACGTCTACCGCGTGTGGAAAAGCGGGGCCAACCTGCGCGTGGACACCACGCTCCTCGGCTTCAATCAGATGACTTGGCTACGCGGAAACAGGTCATACATCTTCAAGGGCGAGGGTGAGTGAGGCAACATCCCGGGGTCAGACACAGAGTGAAACTCCCTCCGCACACTCCCGGGGTCAGACACAGAGTGAATCACCCTCCACACACTCCCGGGGTCAGAAACAGAGTGAATCACCATCCACACCGTCCCATCACACACTCCCGGGGTCGGACACAGAGTGAGTCTCCCTCCACACCGTCCCATCACACACTCCCGGGTTCAGACACAGAGTGAATCTCCCTCCACACCGTCCCATCACACACTCTTGGGGTCAGACACAGAGTGAATCTCCCTCCACACCGTCCCATCACACAATCTCGGGGTCAGACACAGAGTGAAACTCCCTCCACACCGTCCCATCAGACACTCCCGGGGTCAGACACAGAGTGAATCTCCCTCCACACCGTCCCATCAGACACTCCCGGGGTCAGACACTGAGTGAATCTCCCTCCGCACCGTCCCATCACACACTCCCGGGGTCAGACACAGAGTGAATCTCCCTCCACACCGTCCCATCACACACTCCCGGGGTCAGACACAGAGTGAATCTCCCTCCGCACCGACCCATCACACACTCCCGGGGTCAGACACAGAGTGAATCTCCCTCCTGACCGTCCCATCACACACTCCCGGGGTCAGACACAGAGTGAATCTCCCTCCTGACCGTCCCATCACACACTCCCGGGGTCAGGCACAGAGTGAATCTACCTCCGCACCGTCCCATCACACACTCCAGGGGTCAGACACAGAGTGAATCTCCCTCCACACCGTCCCATCACACACTCCCGGGGTCGGACACAGAGTGAATCTCCCTCCACAACGTCCCATCACACACTCCCGGGGTCAGACACAGAGTGAATCTCCCTCCACACCGTCCCATCACACACTCCCGGGGTCAGACACATAGTGAATCTCCCTCCACACCATCCCATCACACACTCCGGGGTCACACACAGAGTGAATCTCCCTCCACAACGTCCCATCACACACTCCCGGGGTCAGACACAGAGAGAATATCCCTCCACACCGTCCCATCACACACTCCCGGGGTCAGACACAGAGTGAATCTCCCTCCACACCGTCCCATCACACACTCCCGGGGTCAGACACAGAGTGAATCACCCTCCACACCATCCCATCACACACTCCCGGGGTCAGACAGAGTGAATCTCCCTCCACTCACCCCAGGGTCAGACACAGAGTGAAACTCCCTCCACACCGTCCCATCACACACTCCCGGGGTCAGACACAGAGTGAATCTCCCTCCACACCGTCCCACCACACACTCCGGAGTCAGACACAGAGTGAAACTCCCTCCACACCGTCCATCACACACTCCCGGGGTCAGACACAGAGTGAATCTCACTCCACACCGTCCCGTCACACACTACCGGGGTCAAACACACAGTGAATCTCCGTCCGCACCGTCCCATCACACACACCAGGGGTCAGACACAGAGTGAATCTCCCTCCACACCGTCCCATCACACACTCCCGGGGTCAGACACAGAGTGACTCTCCCTCCACACCGTCCCATCACATACTCCCTGGGTCAGACACAGAGTGAATCTCCTCCGCACTGTCCCATCACACACTCTAGGGGTCAGACATAGAGTGGATCTCCCTCCACACCGTCCATCACACCGTCCCATCACACACTCCCGGGCTCAGAAACAGAGTGACTCTCCTTCCACATGGTCCCATCACACACTCCCGGGGTCAGACACAGAGTGAAGCTCCCTCCACACCGTCCCATCACACACTCTTGGGGTCAGATGCAGAGTGAAACTCCCTCCACACACTCCCGGGGTCAGACACAGAGCGAATCTCCCTCCACACCGTCCCATCACACACTCCCGGGGTCAGACACAGAGTGAATCTCCCTCCCCACCGTCCATCACACACTCCCGGGGTCAGACACAGAGAGAATATCCTTCACACCGTCCATCACACACTCCCGGGGTCAGACACAGAGTGAATCTCCCTCCACACCGTCCCATCACACACTCCCGGGGTCAGACACAGAGTGAATCACCCTCCACACCATCCCATCACACACTCCCGGGGTCAGACAGAGTGAATCTCCCTCCACTCACCCCCAGGGTCAGACACAGAGTGAAACTCCCTCCACACACTCCCGGGGTCAGACACAGAGTGAATCACCATCCCACACCGTCCCATCACACACTCCCGGGTTCAGACACAGAGTGAATCTCCCTCCACACCGTCCCATCACACACTCTTGGGGTCAGACACAGAGTGAATCTCCCTCCCACACCGTCCCATCACACAATCCTGGGGTCAGACACAGAGTGAAACTCCGTCCACACACTCCGGGTCAGACACAGAGCGAATCTCCCTCCACACTGTCCCATCACACACTCCCGGGGTCAGACACAGAGAGAATATCCCTCCACACCGTCCCATCACACACTCCCGGGGTCAGACCCAGAGTGAATCTCCCTCCACACCGTCCCATCACACACTCCCGGGGTCAGACACAGAGTGAAACTCCCTCCACACCGTCCCATCACATACTCCAGGGGTCAGAGACAGAGCGAAAGTCCCTCCAGACCGTCCCATCACACACTCCCGGGGTCAGACACAGAGTGAATCTCCCTCCACACCGTCCCATCACACACTCCCGGTGTCAGACACAGAGTGAAACTCCCTCCACACCGTCCCATCACACACTCCCGGGGTCAGACGCAGAGTGAAACTCCCTCCACACCGTCCCATCACACAATCCCGGGGTCAGACACAGAGTGAATCTCCTCCTCACCGTCCCATCACACACTCCCGTGGTCAGACACAGAGTGAATCTCCCTCCACACCGTCCCATCACACACTCCTGGGTCAGACAGAGTGAAGCTCCCTCCACACCATCCCATCACACACTCCGGGGTCAGACAGAGTGAATCTCCCTCCACTCACCCCCAGGGTCAGACACAGAGTGAAACTCCCTCCACACACTCCCGGGGTCAGAAACAGAGTGAATCACCATCCACACCGTCCCATCACACACTCCCGGGGTCGGACACAGAGTGAGTCTCCCTCCTCACCGTCCCATCACACACTCCCGGGTTCAGACACAGAGTGAATCTCCCTCCACACCGTCCCATCACACACTCTTGGGGTCAGACACAGAGTGAATCTCCCTCCACACCTCCCATCACACAATCCTGGGGTCAGACACAGAGTGAAACACCCTCCACACACTCCCGGGGTCAGACACAGAGCGAATCTCCCTCACACCGTCCCATCACACACTCCCGGGGTCAGACACAGAGAGAATATCCCTCCACTCCGTCCCATCACACACTCCGGGGTCAGACCCAGAGTGAATCTCCCTCCACACCGTCCCATCACACACTCACGGGGTCAGACACAGAGTGAAACTCCCTCACACCGTCCCATCACACACTCCCGGGGTCAGACACAGAGTGAAACTCCCTCCACACCGTCCCATCACACAATCCCGGGGTCAGACACAGAGTGAACCTCCCTCCTCACCGTCCCATCACACACTCCCGGGTCAGACACAGAGTGAATCTCCCTCCACACCGTCCCATCACACACTCCCGGGGTCAGACACACAGTGAATCTCCGTCCGCACCGTCCCATCACACACTCCAGGGGTCAGACACAGAGTGAATCTCCCTCCACACCGTCCCATCACACACTCCCGGGGTCAGACACAGAGTGACTGTCCCTCCACACCGTCCCATCACATACTCCCTGGGTCAGACACAGAGTGTATCTCCCTCCACACCATCCCATCACACTCTCCCGGGGTCAGACACAGAGTGAAGCTCCCTCCACACCGTCCCAGCACACACTCTTGGGGTCAGACGCAGAGTGAATCTCCCTCCGCACCGTCCCATCACACACTCTAGTGGTCAGACACAGAGTGAATCTCCCTCCACACCATCCCATCAAACACTCCCGGGGTCAGACAGAGTGAATCTCCTCCACTCACCCCCAGGGTCAGACACAGAGTGAAACTCCCTCCTCACACTCCCGGGGTCAGACACAGAGTGAATCACCATCCACACCGTCCCATCACACACTCCCGGGGTCGGACACAGAGTGAAACTCCGTCCACACACTCCCGGGGTCAGACACAGAGCGAATCTCCCTCCACACTGTCCCATCACACACTCCCGGGGTCAGACACAGAGAGAATATCCCTCCACACCGTCCCATCACACACTCCCGGGGTCAGACACAGAGAGAATATCCCTCCACACCGTCCCATCACACACTCCCGGGGTCAGACCCAGAGTGAATCTCCCTCCACACCGTCCCATCACACACTCACGGGGTCAGACACAGAGTGAAACTCCCTCCACACCGTCCCATCACACACTCCCGGGGTCAGACACAGAGTGAAACTCCCTCCACACCGTCCCATCACACAATCCCGGGGTCAGACACAGAGTGAACCTCCCTCCTCACCGTCCCATCACACACTCCCGGGGTCAGACACAGAGTGAATCTCCCTCCACACCGTCCCATCACACACTCCCGGGGTCAGACACACAGTGAATCTCCGTCCGCACCGTCCCATCACACACTCCAGGGGTCAGACACAGAGTGAATCTCCCTCCACACCGTCCCATCACACACTCCGGGGTCAGACACAGAGTGACTGTCCCTCCACACCGTCCCATCACATACTCCCTGGGTCAGACACAGAGTGTATCTCCCTCCACACCATCCCATCACACTCTCCCGGGGTCAGACACAGAGTGAAGCTCCCTCCACACCGTCCCAGCACACACTCTTGGGTCAGACGCAGAGTGAATCTCCCTCCGCACCGTCCCATCACACACTCTAGTGGTCAGACACAGAGTGAATCTCCCTCCACACCATCCCATCAAACACTCCCGGGGTCAGACAGAGTGAATCTCCCTCCACTCACCCCAGGGTCAGACACAGAGTGAAACTCCCTCCTCACACTCCCGGGGTCAGACACAGAGTGAATCACCATCCACACCGTCCCATCACACACTCCCGGGTCGGACACAGAGTGAAACTCCGTCCACACACTCCCGGGGTCAGACACAGAGCGAATCTCCCTCCACACTGTCCCATCACACACTCCCGGGGTCAGACACAGAGAGAATATCCCTCCACACCGTCCCATCACACACTCCCGGGGTCAGACACAGAGTGAAACTCCCTCCACACCGTCCCATCACATACTCCAGGGGTCAGAGACAGAGCGAAAGTCCCTCCAGACCGTCCCATCACACACTCCCGGGGTCAGACGCAGAGTGAAACTCCCTCCACACCGTCCCATCACACAATCCCGGGGTCAGACACAGAGTGAATCTCCCTACTCACCGTCCCATCACACACTCCCGTGGTCAGACACAGAGTGAATCTCCCTCCACACCGTCCCATCACACACTCCTGGGGTCAGACACAGAGTGAAGCTCCCTCCACACCATCCCATCACACACTCCCGGGGTCAGACAGAGTGAATCTCCCTCCACTCACCCCCAGGGTCAGACACAGAGTGAAACTCCCTCCACACACTCCCGGGGTCAGAAACAGAGTGAATCACCATCCACACCGTCCCATCACACACTCCCGGGGTCGGACACAGAGTGAGTCTCCCTCCTCACCGTCCCATCACACACTCCCGGGTTCAGACACAGAGTGAATCTCCCTCCACACCGTCCCATCACACACTCTTGGGGTCAGACACAGAGTGAATCTCCCTCCACACCTCCCATCACACAATCCTGGGGTCAGACACAGAGTGAAACACCCTCCACACACTCCCGGGGTCAGACACAGAGCGAATCTCCCTCCACACCGTCCCATCACACACTCCCGGGGTCAGACACAGAGAGAATATCCCTCCACTCCGTCCCATCACACACTCCCGGGGTCAGACCCAGAGTGAATCTCCCTCCACACCGTCCCATCACACACTCACGGGGTCAGACACAGAGTGAAACTCCCTCCACACCGTCCCATCACACACTCCCGGGGTCAGACACAGAGTGAAACTCCCTCCACACCGTCCCATCACACAATCCCGGGGTCAGACACAGAGTGAACCTCCCTCCTCACCGTCCCATCACACACTCCCGGGGTCAGACACAGAGTGAATCTCCCTCCACACCGTCCCATCACACACTCCCGGGGTCAGACACACAGTGAATCTCCGTCCGCACCGTCCCATCACACACTCCAGGGGTCAGACACAGAGTGAATCTCCCTCCACACCGTCCCATCACACACTCCCGGGGTCAGACACAGAGTGACTGTCCCTCCACACCGTCCCATCACATACTCCCTGGGTCAGACACAGAGTGTATCTCCCTCCACACCATCCCATCACACTCTCCCGGGGTCAGACACAGAGTGAAGCTCCCTCCACACCGTCCCAGCACACACTCTTGGGGTCAGACGCAGAGTGAATCTCCCTCCGCACTGTCCCATCACACACTCTAGTGGTCAGACACAGAGTGAATCTCCCTCCACACCATCCCATCAATCACTCCCGGGGTCAGACAGAGTGAATCTCCCTCCACTCACCCCCAGGGTCAGACACAGAGTGAAACTCCCTCCACACACTCCCGGGGTCAGACACAGAGTGAATCACCATCCACACCGTCCCATCACACACTCCCGGGGTCGGACACAGAGTGAGTCTCCCTCCACACCGTCCCATCACACACTCCCGGGTTCAGACACAGAGTGAATCTCCGTCCACACCGTCCCATCACACACTCTTGGGGTCAGACACAGAGTGAATCACCCTCCACACCGTCCCATCACACACTCCCGGGGTCAGACACAGAGTGATTCTCCTTCCACACGGTCCCATCACACACTCCCGGGGTCAGACACAGAGCCAATCTCCCTCCACACCGTCCCATCACACACACCCGGGGTCAGACACAGAGTGAAACTCCCTCCTCACCGTCCCATCACACACTCCCGGGGTCATACACAGAGTGAATCTCTCTCCGCATCGTCCCACCATACACTCCCGGGGTCAGACACACAGTGAAACTCCCTCCCTCCACACAGTCCCGGGGTCAGACACAGAGCGAATCTCCCTCCACAATGTCGCATCACACACTCTTGGGATCAGACACAGAGTGTATCTCCCTCCACACTGTCCCAACACACACTTCCGGGGTCAGACACAGAGCGAATCTCCCTCCACACCGTCCCAGCACACAGTCCCGGGGTCAGACACAGAGTGAATCGCCCTCTACACCGTCCCATCACACACTCCCGGGGTCAGACACAGAGTGAAACTCCCTCCACACCGTCCCATCACACACTCTCGGGGTCAGACATAGAGTGAAACTCCCTCCACACCGTCCCATCACACACTCCCGGGGTCAGACACAGAGTGAATCTCCCTCCACACCGTCCCATCACACACTCCCGGGGTCAGACACAGAGTGAAACTCCCTCCACACACTCCCGGGGTCAGACACAGAGTGAATCACCATCCACACCGTCCCATCACACACTCCCGGGGTCGGACACAGAGTGAGTCTCCCTCCTCACCGTCCCATCACACACTCCCGGGTTCAGACACAGTGTGAATCTCCCTCCACACCGTCCCATCACACACTCTTGGGGTCAGACACAGAGTAAATCTCCCTCCACACCGTCCCATCACACAATCCTGGGGTCAGACACAGAGTGAAACTCCCTCCACACACTCCCAGGGTCAGACACAGAGCGAATCTCCCTCCGCACTGTCCCATCACACACTCTAGGGGTCAGACATAGAGTGGATCTCCCTCCACACCGTCCCATCACACACTCCCGGGCTCAGAAACAGAGTGACTCTCCCTCCACACCGTCCCATCACACACTCCCGGGGTCAGACACAGAGTGAATCTCCCTCCACACCATCCCATCACACACTCCCGGGGTCAGACAGAGTGAATCTCCCTCCACTCACCCCCAGGGTCAGACACAGAGTGAAACTCCCTCCACACACTCCCGGGGTCAGACACAGAGTGAATCACCATCCACACCGTCCCATCACACACTCCCGGGTTCAGACACAGAGTGAATCTCCCTCCACACCGTCCCATCACACACTCTTGGGGTCAGACACAGAGTGAATCTCCCTCCACACCGTCCCATCACACAATCCTGGGGTCAGACACAGAGTGAAACTCTGTCCACACACTCCCGGGGTCAGACACAGAGCGAATCTCCCTCCACACCGTCCCATCACACACTCCCGGGGTCAGACACAGAGAGAATATCCCTCCACACCGTCCCATCACACACTCCCGGGGTCAGACCCAGAGTGAATCTCCCTCCACACCGTCCCATCACACACTCCCGGGGTCAGACACAGAGTGAAACTCCCTCCACACCGTCCCATCACATACTCCAGGGGTCAGAGACAGAGCGAAAGTCCCTCCAGACCGTCCCATCACACACTCCCGGGGTCAGACACAGAGTGAATCTCCCTCCACACCGTCCCATCACACACTCCCGGTGTCAGACACAGAGTGAAACTCCCTCCACACCGTCCCATCACACACTCCCGGGGTCAGACGCAGAGTGAAACTCCCTCCACACCGTCCCATCACACAATCCCGGGGTCAGACACAGTGTGAATCTCCCTCCTCACCGTCCCATCACACACTCCCGTGGTCAGACACAGAGTGAATCTCCCTCCACACCGTCCCATCACACACTCCTGGGGTCAGACACAGAGTGAAGCTCCCTCCACACCATCCCATCACACACTCCCGGGGTCAGACAGAGTGAATCTCCCTCCACTCACCCCCAGGGTCAGACACAGAGTGAAACTCCCTCCACACACTCCCGGGGTCAGAAACAGAGTGAATCACCATCCACACCGTCCCATCACACACTCCCGGGGTCGGACACAGAGTGAGTCTCCCTCCTCACCGTCCCATCACACACTCCCGGGTTCAGACACAGAGTGAATCTCCCTCCACACCGTCCCATCACACACTCTTGGGGTCAGACACAGAGTGAATCTCCCTCCACACCTCCCATCACACAATCCTGGGGTCAGACACAGAGTGAAACACCCTCCACACACTCCCGGGGTCAGACACAGAGCGAATCTCCCTCCACACCGTCCCATCACACACTCCCGGGGTCAGACACAGAGAGAATATCCCTCCACTCCGTCCCATCACACACTCCCGGGGTCAGACCCAGAGTGAATCTCCCTCCACACCGTCCCATCACACACTCACGGGGTCAGACACAGAGTGAAACTCCCTCCACACCGTCCCATCACACACTCCCGGGGTCAGACACAGAGTGAAACTCCCTCCACACCGTCCCATCACACAATCCCGGGGTCAGACACAGAGTGAACCTCCCTCCTCACTGTCCCATCACACACTCCCGGGGTCAGACACAGAGTGAATCTCCCTCCACACCGTCCCATCACACACTCCCGGGGTCAGACACACAGTGAATCTCCGTCCGCACCGTCCCATCACACACTCCAGGGGTCAGACACAGAGTGAATCTCCCTCCACACCGTCCCATTACACACTCCCGGGGTCAGACACACAGTGAATCTCCGTCCGCACCGTCCCATCACACACTCCAGGGGTCAGACACAGAGTGAATCTCCCTCCACACCGTCCCATCACACACTCCCGGGGTCAGACACAGAGTGACTGTCCCTCCACACCGTCCCATCACATACTCCCTGGGTCAGACACAGAGTGTATCTCCCTCCACACCATCCCATCACACTCTCCCGGGGTCAGACACAGAGTGAAGCTCCCTCCACACCGTCCCAGCACACACTCTTGGGGTCAGACGCAGAGTGAATCTCCCTCCGCACCGTCCCATCACACACTCTAGTGGTCAGACACAGAGTGAATCTCCCTCCACACCATCCCATCAAACACTCCCGGGGTCAGACAGAGTGAATCTCCCTCCACTCACCCCCAGGGTCAGACACAGAGTGAAACTCCCTCCACACACTCCCGGGGTCATACACAGAGTGAATCACCATCCACACCGTCCCATCACACACTCCCGGGGTCGGACACAGAGTGAGTCTCCCTCCACACCGTCCCATCACACACTCCCGGGTTCAGACACAGAGTGAATCTCCGTCCACACCGTCCCATCACACACTCTTGGGGTCAGACACAGAGTGAATCACCCTCCACACCGTCCCATCACACACTCCCGGGGTCAGACACAGAGTGATTCTCCTTCCACACGGTCCCATCACACACTCCCGGGGTCAGACACAGAGTGAAACTCCCTCCACACACTCCGGGGTCAGACACAGAGCCAATCTCCCTCCACACCGTCCCATCACACACACCCGGGGTCAGACACAGAGTGAAACTCCCTCCTCACCGTCCCATCACACACTCCCGGGGTCATACACAGAGTGAATCTCTCTCCGCATCGTCCCACCATACACTCCCGGGGTCAGACACACAGTGAAACTCCCTCCCTCCACACAGTCCCGGGGTCAGACACAGAGCGAATCTCCCTCCACAATGTCGCATCACACACTCTTGGGATCAGACACAGAGTGTATCTCCCTCCACACTGTCCCATCACACACTTCCGGGGTCAGACACAGAGCGAATCTCCCTCCACACCGTCCCAGCACACAGTCCCGGGGTCAGACACAGAGTGAATCGCCCTCCACACCGTCCCATCACACACTCCCGGGGTCAGACACAGAGTGAATCTCCCTCCACACCGTCCCATCACACACTCCCGGGGTCAGACACAGAGTGAAACTCCCTCCACACCGTCCCATCACACACTCTCGGGGTCAGACATAGAGTGAAACTCCCTCCACACCGTCCCATCACATACTCCCTGGGTCAGACACAGAGTGTATCTCCCTCCACACCATCCCATCACACTCTCCCGGGGTCAGACACAGAGTGAAGCTCCCTCCACACCTTCCCAGCACACACTCTTGGGGTCAGACGCAGAGTGAATCTCCCTCCGCACCGTCCCATCACACACTCTAGTGGTCAGACATAGAGTGAATCTCCCTCCACACCGTCCCATCACACACTCCCGGGGTCAGACACAGAGTGAATCTCCCTCCACACCATCCCATCAAACACTCCCGGGGTCAGACAGAGTGAATCTCCCTCCACTCACCCCCAGGGTCAGACACAGAGTGTAACTCCCTCCACACACTCCCGGGGTCAGACACAGAGTGAATCACCATCCACACCATCCGATCACACACTCCCGGGGTCGGACACAGAGTGAGTCTCCCTCCACACCGTCCCATCACACACTCCCGGGTTCAGACACAGAGTGAATCTCCGTCCACACCGTCCCATCACACACTCTTGGGGTCAGACACAGAGTGAATCACCCTCCACACCGTCCCATCACACACTCCCGGGGTCAGACACAGAGTGATTCTCCTTCCACACGGTCCCATCACACACTCCCGGGGTCAGACACAGAGTGAAACTCCCTCCACACACTCCCGGGGTCAGACACAGAGCCAATCTCCCTCCACACCGTCCCATCACACACACCCGGGGTCAGACACAGAGTGAAACTCCCTCCTCACCGTCCCATCACACACTCCCGGGGTCATACACAGAGTGAATCTCTCTCCGCATCGTCCCACCATACACTCCCGGGGTCAGACACACAGTGAAACTCCCTCCCTCCACACAGTCCCGGGATCAGACACAGAGTGTATCTCCCTCCACACCGTCCCATCACACACTCCCGGGGTCGGACACAGAGTGAGTCTCCCTCCACACCGTCCCATCACACACTCCCGGGGTCAGACACAGAGTGAATCTCCCTCCACACCGTCCCATCACACACTCCCGGGTTCAGACACAGAGTGAATCTCCCTCCACACCGTCCCATCACACACTCTTGGGGTCAGACACAGAGTGAATCACCCTCCACACCGTCCCATCACACACTCCCGGGGTCAGACACAGAGTGAATCTCCCTCCTCACAGTCCCATCACACACTCCCGGGGTCAGACACAGAGTGAATCTCCCTCCACACCGTCCCATCACACAATCCCAGGGTCAGACAGAGAGGGAATCTCCCTCCGCACCGTCCCATCACACACTCCCGGGGTCAGACACAGAGTGAATCTCCCTCCGCACCGTCCCATCACACACTCCCGGGGTCAGACACAGAGTAAATCTCCCTCCACACCATCCCATCACTCACTCCCGGGGTCAGACACAGAGTGAATCTCCCTCCACACCGTCCCATCACACACTCCCGGTGTCAGACAGAGAGTGAATCTCCCTCCACACCGTCCCATCACACACTCCCGGGGTCAGACACAGAGTGAAACTCCCTCCACACCGTCCCATCACATACTCCAGGGGTCAGAGACAGAGCGAAAGTCCTTCCAGACCGTCCCATCACACTCTCCCGGGGTCAGACACAGAGTGAATCTCCCTCCACACCATCCCATCACACACTCCCGGTGTCAGACACAGAGTGAAACTCCCTCCACACCGTCCCATCACACACTCCCGGGGTCAGACGCAGAGTGAAACTCCCTCCACACCGTCCCATCACACAATCCCGGGGTCAGACACAGAGTGAATCTCCCTCCTCACCGTCCCATCACACACTCCCGTGGTCAGACACAGAGTGAATCTCCCTCCACACCGTCCCATCACACACTCCTGGGGTCAGACACAGTGTGAAACTCCCTCCACAAACACCCGAGGTCAGACACAGAGTGAATCTCCCTCCACACCGTCCCATCACACACTCCCGGGGTCAGACACACAGTGAATCTCCGTCCGCACCGTCCCATCACACACTCCAGGGGTCAGAGACAGAGTGAATCTCCCTCCACACCGTCCCATCACACACTCCCGGGGGTCAGACACAGAGTGACTCTCCCTCCACACCGTCCCATGACATACTCCCTGGGTCAGACACAGAGTGAATCTCCCTCCACACCGTCCCATCACACACTCCCGGGGTCAGACACAGAGTGAAGCTCCCTCCACACCGTCCCAGCACACACTCTTGGGGTCAGACGCAGAGTGAATCTCCCTCCGCACCGTCCCATCACACACTCTAGTGGTCAGACATAGAGTGAATCTCCCTCCACACCGTCCCATCACACACTCCCGGGCTCAGAAACAGAGTGACTCTCCTTCCACATGGTCCCATCACACAGTCCCGGGGTCAGACACAGAGTGAAGCTCCCTCCACACCGTCCCATCACACACTCTTGGGGTCAGACGCAGAGTGAAACTCCCTCCACACACACCAGGGGTCAGACACAGAGCGAATCTCCCTCCACACCGTCCCATCACACACTCCCGGGGTCAGACACAGAGTTAATCTCCCTCCACACCGTCACATCACACACTCCCGGGGTCAGACACAGAGTGAAACTCCCTCCACACACTCCCAGGGTCAGACACAGAGCGAATCTCCCTCCACACCGTCCCATCACACACTCCCGGGGTCAGGCACAGAGTGAAACTCCCTCCACACACTCCCGGGGTCAGACACAGAGTGACTCTCCCTCCACACCGTCCCATCACACACTCCCGGGGTCAGACACAGAGTGAATCTGCCTCCGCACCGTCCCATCACACACTCACGGGGTCAGACACACAGTGAAACTCCCTCCACACACTCCACGTGTCAGACACAGAGTGTATCTCCCTCCGCACCGTCCCATCACACACTCTAGGGGTCAGACATGGAGTGAATCTCCCTCCACACCGTCCCATCACACACTCCCGGGGTCAGACACAGAGTGACTCTCCTTCCACACGGTCCCATCACACACTCCCGGGGTCAGACACACAGTGAAACTCCCTCCCTCCACACAGTCCCGGGGTCAGACACAGAGCGAATCTCCCTCCACAATGTCGCATCACACACTCTTGGGATCAGACACAGAGTGTATCTCCCTCCACACTGTCCCATCACACACTTCCGGGGTCAGACACAGAGCGAATCTCCCTCCACACCGTCCCAGCACACAGTCCCGGGGTCAGACACAGAGTGAATCGCCCTCCACACCGTCCCATCACACACTCCCGGGGTCAGACACAGAGTGAATCTCCCTCCACACCGTCCCATCACACACTCCCGGGGTCAGACACAGAGTGAAACTCCCTCCACACCGTCCCATCACACACTCTCGGGGTCAGACATAGAGTGAAACTCCCTCCACACCGTCCCATCACATACTCCCTGGGTCAGACACAGAGTGTATCTCCCTCCACACCATCCCATCACACTCTCCCGGGGTCAGACACAGAGTGAAGCTCCCTCCACACCTTCCCAGCACACACTCTTGGGGTCAGACGCAGAGTGAATCTCCCTCCGCACCGTCCCATCACACACTCTAGTGGTCAGACATAGAGTGAATCTCCCTCCACACCGTCCCATCACACACTCCCGGGGTCAGACACAGAGTGAATCTCCCTCCACACCATCCCATCAAACACTCCCGGGGTCAGACAGAGTGAATCTCCCTCCACTCACCCCCAGGGTCAGACACAGAGTGTAACTCCCTCCACACACTCCCGGGGTCAGACACAGAGTGAATCACCATCCACACCATCCGATCACACACTCCCGGGGTCGGACACAGAGTGAGTCTCCCTCCACACCGTCCCATCACACACTCCCGGGTTCAGACACAGAGTGAATCTCCGTCCACACCGTCCCATCACACACTCTTGGGGTCAGACACAGAGTGAATCACCCTCCACACCGTCCCATCACACACTCCCGGGGTCAGACACAGAGTGATTCTCCTTCCACACGGTCCCATCACACACTCCCGGGGTCAGACACAGAGTGAAACTCCCTCCACACACTCCCGGGGTCAGACACAGAGCCAATCTCCCTCCACACCGTCCCATCACACACACCCGGGGTCAGACACAGAGTGAAACTCCCTCCTCACCGTCCCATCACACACTCCCGGGGTCATACACAGAGTGAATCTCTCTCCGCATCGTCCCACCATACACTCCCGGGGTCAGACACACAGTGAAACTCCCTCCCTCCACACAGTCCCGGGATCAGACACAGAGTGTATCTCCCTCCACACCGTCCCATCACACACTCCCGGGGTCGGACACAGAGTGAGTCTCCCTCCACACCGTCCCATCACACACTCCCGGGGTCAGACACAGAGTGAATCTCCCTCCACACCGTCCCATCACACACTCCCGGGTTCAGACACAGAGTGAATCTCCCTCCACACCGTCCCATCACACACTCTTGGGGTCAGACACAGAGTGAATCACCCTCCACACCGTCCCATCACACACTCCCGGGGTCAGACACAGAGTGAATCTCCCTCCTCACAGTCCCATCACACACTCCCGGGGTCAGACACAGAGTGAATCTCCCTCCACACCGTCCCATCACACAATCCCAGGGTCAGACAGAGAGGGAATCTCCCTCCGCACCGTCCCATCACACACTCCCGGGGTCAGACACAGAGTGAATCTCCCTCCGCACCGTCCCATCACACACTCCCGGGGTCAGACACAGAGTAAATCTCCCTCCACACCATCCCATCACTCACTCCCGGGGTCAGACACAGAGTGAATCTCCCTCCACACCGTCCCATCACACACTCCCGGTGTCAGACAGAGAGTGAATCTCCCTCCACACCGTCCCATCACACACTCCCGGGGTCAGACACAGAGTGAAACTCCCTCCACACCGTCCCATCACATACTCCAGGGGTCAGAGACAGAGCGAAAGTCCTTCCAGACCGTCCCATCACACTCTCCCGGGGTCAGACACAGAGTGAATCTCCCTCCACACCATCCCATCACACACTCCCGGTGTCAGACACAGAGTGAAACTCCCTCCACACCGTCCCATCACACACTCCCGGGGTCAGACGCAGAGTGAAACTCCCTCCACACCGTCCCATCACACAATCCCGGGGTCAGACACAGAGTGAATCTCCCTCCTCACCGTCCCATCACACACTCCCGTGGTCAGACACAGAGTGAATCTCCCTCCACACCGTCCCATCACACACTCCTGGGGTCAGACACAGTGTGAAACTCCCTCCACAAACACCCGAGGTCAGACACAGAGTGAATCTCCCTCCACACCGTCCCATCACACACTCCCGGGGTCAGACACACAGTGAATCTCCGTCCGCACCGTCCCATCACACACTCCAGGGGTCAGAGACAGAGTGAATCTCCCTCCACACCGTCCCATCACACACTCCCGGGGGTCAGACACAGAGTGACTCTCCCTCCACACCGTCCCATGACATACTCCCTGGGTCAGACACAGAGTGAATCTCCCTCCACACCGTCCCATCACACACTCCCGGGGTCAGACACAGAGTGAAGCTCCCTCCACACCGTCCCAGCACACACTCTTGGGGTCAGACGCAGAGTGAATCTCCCTCCGCACCGTCCCATCACACACTCTAGTGGTCAGACATAGAGTGAATCTCCCTCCACACCGTCCCATCACACACTCCCGGGCTCAGAAACAGAGTGACTCTCCTTCCACATGGTCCCATCACACAGTCCCGGGGTCAGACACAGAGTGAAGCTCCCTCCACACCGTCCCATCACACACTCTTGGGGTCAGACGCAGAGTGAAACTCCCTCCACACACACCAGGGGTCAGACACAGAGCGAATCTCCCTCCACACCGTCCCATCACACACTCCCGGGGTCAGACACAGAGTTAATCTCCCTCCACACCGTCACATCACACACTCCCGGGGTCAGACACAGAGTGAAACTCCCTCCACACACTCCCAGGGTCAGACACAGAGCGAATCTCCCTCCACACCGTCCCATCACACACTCCCGGGGTCAGGCACAGAGTGAAACTCCCTCCACACACTCCCGGGGTCAGACACAGAGTGACTCTCCCTCCACACCGTCCCATCACACACTCCCGGGGTCAGACACAGAGTGAATCTGCCTCCGCACCGTCCCATCACACACTCACGGGGTCAGACACACAGTGAAACTCCCTCCACACACTCCACGTGTCAGACACAGAGTGTATCTCCCTCCGCACCGTCCCATCACACACTCTAGGGGTCAGACATGGAGTGAATCTCCCTCCACACCGTCCCATCACACACTCCCGGGGTCAGACACAGAGTGACTCTCCTTCCACACGGTCCCATCACACACTCCCGGGGTCAGACACAGAGTGAATCTCCCTCCACACCGTCCCATCACACACTCCCGGGGTCAGAAACAGAGTGAAACTCCCTCCACACACTCCCGGGGTCAGACACAGAGTGAAACTCCCTCCACACCGTCCCATCACACACTCCCGGGGTCGGACACAGAGTGAGTCTCCCTCCACACCGTCCCATCACACACTCCCTGGGTCAGACACAGAGTGAATCTCCCTCCACACCGTCCCATCACACACTCCCGGGTTCAGACACAGAGTGAATCTCCCTCCACACCGTCCCATCACACACTCTTGGGGTCAGACACAGAGTGAATCACCCTCCACACCGTCCCATCACACACTCCCGGGGTCAGACACAGAGTGAAACTCCCTCCACACCGTCCCATCACATACTCCAGGGGTCAGAGACAGAGCGAAAGTCCCTCCAGACCGTCCCATCACACACTCCCGGGGTCAGACACAGAGTGAATCTCCCTCCACACCGTCCCATCACACACTCCCGGTGTCAGACACAGAGTGAAACTCCCTCCACACCGTCCCATCACACACTCCCGGGGTCAGACGCAGAGTGAAACTCCCTCCACACCGTCCCATCACACAATCCCGGGGTCAGACACAGAGTGAATCTCCCTCCTCACCGTCCCATCACACACTCCCGTGGTCAGACACAGAGTGAATCTCCCTCCACACCGTCCCATCACACACTCCTGGGGTCAGACACAGAGTGAAGCTCCCTCCACACCATCCCATCACACACTCCCGGGGTCAGACAGAGTGAATCTCCCTCCACTC
Organism: Hypanus sabinus; assembly: GCF_030144855.1. Classification (NCBI taxonomy): domain Eukaryota; kingdom Metazoa; phylum Chordata; class Chondrichthyes; order Myliobatiformes; family Dasyatidae; genus Hypanus; species Hypanus sabinus. The sequence goes on along the minus strand of NW_026780049.1, from coordinate 34,219 downwards.
ACCCCCAGGGTCAGACACAGAGTGAAACTCCCTCCACACACTCCCGGGGTCAGAAACAGAGTGAATCACCATCCACACCGTCCCATCACACACTCCCGGGGTCGGACACAGAGTGAGTCTCCCTCCTCACCGTCCCATCACTCACTCCAGGGTTCAGACACAGAGTGAATCTCCCTCCACACCGTCCCATCACACACTCTTGGGGTCAGACACAGAGTGAATCTCCCTCCACACCTCCCATCACACAATCCTGGGGTCAGACACAGAGTGAAACACCCTCCACACACTCCCGGGGTCAGACACAGAGCGAATCTCCCTCCACACCGTCCCATCACACACTCCCGGGGTCAGACACAGAGAGAATATCCCTCCACTCCGTCCCATCACACACTCCCGGGGTCAGACCCAGAGTGAATCTCCCTCCACACCGTCCCATCACACACTCCCGGGGTCAGACACAGAGTGAAACTCCCTCCACACCGTCCCATCACACACTCCCGGGGTCAGACACAGAGTGAAACTCCCTCCACACCGTCCCATCACACAATCCCGGGGTCAGACACAGAGTGAACCTCCCTCCTCACCGTCCCATCACACACTCCCGGGGTCAGACACAGAGTGAATCTCCCTCCACACCGTCCCATCACACACTCCCGGGGTCAGACACACAGTGAATCTCCGTCCGCACCGTCCCATCACACACTCCAGGGGTCAGACACAGAGTGAATCTCCCTCCACACCGTCCCATCACACACTCCCGGGGTCAGACACAGAGTGACTGTCCCTCCACACCGTCCCATCACATACTCCCTGGGTCAGACACAGAGTGTATCTCCCTCCACACCATCCCATCACACTCTCCCGGCGTCAGACACAGAGTGAAGCTCCCTCCACACCGTCCCAGCACACACTCTTGGGGTCAGACGCAGAGTGAATCTCCCTCCGCACCGTCCCATCACACACTCTAGTGGTCAGACACAGAGTGAATCTCCCTCCACACCATCCCATCAAACACTCCCGGGGTCAGACAGAGTGAATCTCCCTCCACTCACCCCCAGGGTCAGACACAGAGTGAAACTCCCTCCACACACTCCCGGGGTCAGACACAGAGTGAATCACCATCCACACCGTCCCATCACACACTCCCGGGGTCGGACACAGAGTGAGTCTCCCTCCACACCGTCCCATCACACACTCCCGGGTTCAGACACAGAGTGAATCTCCGTCCACACCGTCCCATCACACACTCTTGGGGTCAGACACAGAGTGAATCACCCTCCACACCGTCCCATCACACACTCCCGGGGTCAGACACAGAGTGTTTCTCCTTCCACACGGTCCCATCACACACTCCCGGGGTCAGACACAGAATGAAACTCCCTCCACACACTCCCGGGGTCAGACACAGAGCCAATCTCCCTCCACACCGTCCCATCACACACACCCGGGGTCAGACACAGAGTGAAACTCCCTCCTCACCGTCCCATCACACACTCCCGGGGTCATACACAGAGAGAATCTCTCTCCGCATCTTCCCACCATACACTCCCGGGGTCAGACACACAGTGAAACTCCCTCCCTCCACACAGTCCCGGGGTCAGACACAGAGCGAATCTCCCTCCACAATGTCGCATCACACACTCTTGGGATCAGACACAGAGTGTATCTCCCTCCACACTGTCCCATCACACACTTCCGGGGTCAGACACAGAGCGAATCTCCCTCCACACCGTCCCAGCACACAGTCCCGGGGTCAGACACAGAGTGAATCGCCCTCTACACCGTCCCATCACACACTCCCGGGGTCAGACACAGAGTGAAACTCCCTCCACACCGTCCCATCACACACTCTCGGGGTCAGACATAGAGTGAAACTCCCTCCACACCGTCCCATCGCACACTCCCGGGGTCAGACACAGAGTGAATCTCCCTCCACACCGTCCCATCACACACTCCCGGGGTCAGACACAGAGTGAAACTCCCTCCACACACTCCCGGGGTCAGACACAGAGTGAATCACCATCCACACCGTCCCATCACACACTCCCGGGGTCGGACACAGAGTGAGTCTCCCTCCTCACCGTCCCATCACACACTCCCGGGTTCAGACACAGTGTGAATCTCCCTCCACACCGTCCCATCACACAATTCTGGGGTCAGACACAGAGTGAAACTCCCTCCACACACTCCCAGGGTCAGACACAGAGCGAATCTCCCTCCACTCCGTCCCATCACACACTCCCGTGGTCAGACACAGAGAGAATATTCCTCCACACCGTCCCATCACACTCTCCTGGGGTCAGACACAGAGTGAATCTCCCTCCACACCGTCCCATCACACACTCCCGGGGTCAGACACAGAGTGACTGTCCCTCCACACCGTCCCATCACATACTCCCTGGGTCAGACACAGAGTGTATCTCCCTCCACACCATCCCATCACACTCTCCCGGGGTCAGACACAGAGTGAAGCTCCCTCCACACCGTCCCAGCACACACTCTTGGGGTCAGACGCAGAGTGAATCTCCCTCCGCACCGTCCCATCACACACTCTAGTGGTCAGACATAGAGTGAATCTCCCTCCACACCGTCCCATCACACACTCCCGGGGTCAGACACAGAGTGAATCTCCCTCCACACCATCCCATCAAACACTCCCGGGGTCAGACAGAGTGAATCTCCCTCCACTCACCCCCAGGGTCAGACACAGAGTGAAACTCCCTCCACACACTCCCGGGGTCAGACACAGAGTGAATCACCATCCACACCATCCCATCACACACTCCCGGGGTCGGACACAGAGTGAGTCTCCCTCCACACCGTCCCATCACACACTCCCGGGTTCAGACACAGAGTGAATCTCCGTCCACACCGTCCCATCACACACTCTTGGGGTCAGACACAGAGTGAATCACCCTCCACACCGTCCCATCACACACTCCCGGGGTCAGACACAGAGTGATTCTCCTTCCACACGGTCCCATCACACACTCCCGGGGTCAAACACAGAGTGAAACTCCCTCCACACACTCCCGGGGTCAGACACAGAGCCAATCTCCCTCCACACCGTCCCATCACACACACCCGGGGTCAGACACAGAGTGAAACTCCTTCCTCACCGTCCCATCACACACTCACGGGGTCATACACAGAGTGAATCTCTCTCCGCATCGTCCCACCATACACTCCCGGGGTCAGACACACAGTGAAACTCCCTCCCTCCACACAGTCCCGGGATCAGACACAGAGTGTATCTCCCTCCACACTGTCCCATCACACACTTGCGGGGTCAGACACAGAGCGAATCTCCCTCCACACCGTCCCAGCACACAGTCCCGGGGTCAGACACAGAGTGAATCGCCCTCTACACCGTCCCATCACACACTCCCGGGGTCAGACACAGAGTGAAACTCCCTCCACACCGTCCCATCACACACTCTCGGGGTCAGACATAGAGTGAAACTCCCTCCACACCGTCCCATCACACACTCCCGGGGTCAGACACAGAGTGAATCTCCCTCCACACCGTCCCATCACACAATCCCAGGGTCAGACAGAGAGTGAATCTCCCTCCGCACCGTCCCATCACACACTCCCGGGGTCAGACACAGAGTGAATCTCCCTCCGCACCGTCCCATCACACACTCCCGGGGTCAGACACAGAGTAAATCTCCCTCCACACCATCCCTTCACTCACTCCCGGGGTCAGACACAGAGTGAATCTCCCTCCAGACCATCCCATCACACACTCCCGGTGTCAGACAGAGAGTGAATCTCCCTCCACACCGTCCCATCACACACTCCCGGGGTCAGACGCAGAGTGAAACTCCCTCCACACCGTCCCATCACATACTCCAGGGGTCAGAGACTGAGCGAAAGTCCTTCCAGACCGTCCCAGCACACACTCCCGGGGTCAGACACAGTGTGAATCTCCCTCCACACCATCCCATCACACACTCCCGGGGTCAGACACAGAGTGAATCTCCCTCCACACCGTCCCATCACACACTCCCGGGGTCAGAAACAGAGTGAAACTCCCTCCACACACTCCCGGGGTCAGACACAGAGTGAATCTCCCTCCACACCGTCCCATCACACACTCCCGGGGTCGGACACAGAGTGAGTCTCCCTCCACACCGTCCCATCACACACTCCCTGGGTCAGACACAGAGTGAATCTCCCTCCACACCGTCCCATCACACACTCCCGGGTTCATACACAGAGTGAATCTCCCTCCACACCGTCCCATCACACACTCTTGGGGTCAGACACAGAGTGAATCACCCTCCACACCGTCCCATCACACACTCCCGGGGTCAGACACAGAGTGAAACTCCCTCCACACCGTCCCATCACATACTCCAGGGTTCAGAGACAGAGCGAAAGTCCCTCCAGACCGTCCCATCACACACTCCCGGGGTCAGACACAGAGTGAATCTCCCTCCACACCGTCCCATCACACACTCCCGGTGTCAGACACAGAGTGAAACTCCCTCCACACCGTCCCATCACACACTCCCGGGGTCAGACGCAGAGTGAAACTCCCTCCACACCGTCCCATCACACAATCCCGGGGTCAGACACAGAGTGAATCTCCCTCCTCACCGTCCCATCACACACTCCCGTGGTCAGACACAGAGTGAATCTCCCTCCACACCGTCCCATCACACACTCCTGGGGTCAGACACAGAGTGAAGCTCCCTCCACACCATCCCATCACACACTCCCGGGGTCAGACAGAGTGAATCTCCCTCCACTCACCCCCAGGGTCAGACACAGAGTGAAACTCCCTCCACACACTCCCGGGGTCAGAAACAGAGTGAATCACCATCCACACCGTCCCATCACACACTCCCGGGGTCGGACACAGAGTGAGTCTCCCTCCTCACCGTCCCATCACTCACTCCCGGGTTCAGACACAGAGTGAATCTCCCTCCACACCGTCCCATCACACACTCTTGGGGTCAGACACAGAGTGAATCTCCCTCCACACCTCCCATCACACAATCCTGGGGTCAGACACAGAGTGAAACACCCTCCACACACTCCCGGGGTCAGACACAGAGCGAATCTCCCTCCACACCGTCCCATCACACACTCCCGGGGTCAGACACAGAGAGAATATCCCTCCACTCCGTCCCATCACACACTCCCGGGGTCAGACCCAGAGTGAATCTCCCTCCACACCGTCCCATCACACACTCCCGGGGTCAGACACAGAGTGAAACTCCCTCCACACCGTCCCATCACACACTCCCGGGGTCAGACACAGAGTGAAACTCCCTCCACACCGTCCCATCACACAATCCCGGGGTCAGACACAGAGTGAACCTCCCTCCTCACCGTCCCATCACACACTCCCGGGGTCAGACACAGAGTGAATCTCCCTCCACACCGTCCCATCACACACTCCCGGGGTCAGACACACAGTGAATCTCCGTCCGCACCGTCCCATCACACACTCCAGGGGTCAGACACAGAGTGAATCTCCCTCCACACCGTCCCATCACACACTCCCGGGGTCAGACACAGAGTGACTGTCCCTCCACACCGTCCCATCACATACTCCCTGGGTCAGACACAGAGTGTATCTCCCTCCACACCATCCCATCACACTCTCCCGGCGTCAGACACAGAGTGAAGCTCCCTCCACACCGTCCCAGCACACACTCTTGGGGTCAGACGCAGAGTGAATCTCCCTCCGCACCGTCCCATCACACACTCTAGTGGTCAGACACAGAGTGAATCTCCCTCCACACCATCCCATCAAACACTTCCGGGGTCAGACAGAGTGAATCTCCCTCCACTCACCCCCAGGGTCAGACACAGAGTGAAACTCCCTCCACACACTCCCGGGGACAGACACAGAGTGAATCTCCATCCACACCGTCCCATCACACACTCCCGGGGTCGGACACAGAGTGAGTCTCCCTCCACACCGTCCCATCACACACTCCCGGGTTCAGACACAGAGTGAATCTCCGTCCACACCGTCCCATCACACACTCTTGGGGTCAGACACAGAGTGAATCACCCTCCACACCGTCCCATCACACACTCCCGGGGTCAGACACAGAGTGATTCTCCTTCCACACGGTCCCATCACACACTCCCGGGGTCAGACACAGAATGAAACTCCCTCCACACACTCCCGGGGTCAGACACAGAGCCAATCTCCCTCCACACCGTCCCATCACACACACCCGGGGTCAGACACAGAGTGAAACTCCCTCCTCACCGTCCCATCACACACTCCCGGGGTCATACACAGAGAGAATCTCTCTCCGCATCTTCCCACCATACACTCCCGGGGTCAGACACACAGTGAAACTCCCTCCCTCCACACAGTCCCGGGGTCAGACACAGAGCGAATCTCCCTCCACAATGTCGCATCACACACTCTTGGGATCAGACACAGAGTGTATCTCCCTCCACACTGTCCCATCACACACTTCCGGGGTCAGACACAGAGCGAATCTCCCTCCACACCGTCCCAGCACACAGTCCCGGGGTCAGACACAGAGTGAATCGCCCTCTACACCGTCCCATCACACACTCCCGGGGTCAGACACAGAGTGAAACTCCCTCCACACCGTCCCATCACACACTCTCGGGGTCAGACATAGAGTGAAACTCCCTCCACACCGTCCCATCGCACACTCCCGGGGTCAGACACAGAGTGAATCTCCCTCCACACCGTCCCATCACACACTCCCGGGGTCAGACACAGAGTGAAACTCCCTCCACACACTCCCAGGGTCAGACACAGAGCGAATCTCCCTCCACTCCGTCCCATCACACACTCCCGTGGTCGGACACAGAGAGAATATTCCTCCACACCGTCCCATCACACTCTCCTGGGGTCAGACACAGAGTGAATCTCCCTCCACACCGTCCCATCACACACTCCCGGGGTCAGACACAGAGTGACTGTCCCTCCACACCGTCCCATCACATACTCCCTGGGTCAGACACAGAGTGTATCTCCCTCCACACCATCCCATCACACTCTCCCGGGGTCAGACACAGAGTGAAGCTCCCTCCACACCGTCCCAGCACACACTCTTGGGGTCAGACGCAGAGTGAATCTCCCTCCGCACCGTCCCATCACACACTCTAGTGGTCAGACATAGAGTGAATCTCCCTCCACACCGTCCCATCACACACTCCCGGGGTCAGACACAGAGTGAATCTCCCTCCACACCATCCCATCAAACACTCCCGGGGTCAGACAGAGTGAATCTCCCTCCACTCACCCCCAGGGTCAGACACAGAGTGAAACTCCCTCCACACACTCCCGGGGTCAGACACAGAGTGAATCACCATCCACACCATCCCATCACACACTCCCGGGGTCGGACACAGAGTGAGTCTCCCTCCACACCGTCCCATCACACACTCCCGGGTTCAGACACAGAGTGAATCTCCGTCCACACCGTCCCATCACACACTCTTGGGGTCAGACACAGAGTGAATCACCCTCCACACCGTCCCATCACACACTCCCGGGGTCAGACACAGAGTGATTCTCCTTCCACACGGTCCCATCACACACTCCCGGGGTCAGACACAGAGTGAAACTCCCTCCACACACTCCCGGGGTCAGACACAGAGCCAATCTCCCTCCACACCGTCCCATCACACACACCCGGGGTCAGACACAGAGTGAAACTCCTTCCTCACCGTCCCATCACACACTCACGGGGTCATACACAGAGTGAATCTCTCTCCGCATCGTCCCACCATACACTCCCGGGGTCAGACACACAGTGAAACTCCCTCCCTCCACACAGTCCCGGGATCAGACACAGAGTGTATCTCCCTCCACACTGTCCCATCACACACTTGCGGGGTCAGACACAGAGCGAATCTCCCTCCACACCGTCCCAGCACACAGTCCCGGGGTCAGACACAGAGTGAATCGCCCTCTACACCGTCCCATCACACACTCCCGGGGTCAGACACAGAGTGAAACTCCCTCCACACCGTCCCATCACACACTCTCGGGGTCAGACATAGAGTGAAACTCCCTCCACACCGTCCCATCACACACTCCCGGGGTCAGACACAGAGTGAATCTCCCTCCACACCGTCCCATCACACACTCCCGGGGTCAGACACAGAGTGAAACTTCCTCCACACACTCCCGGGGTCAGACACAGAGTGAATCACCATCCACACCGTCCCATCACACACTCCCGGGGTCGGACACAGAGTGAGTCTCCCTCCTCACCGTCCCATCACACACTCCCGGGTTCAGACACAGTGTGAATCTCCCTCCACACCGTCCCATCACACACTCTTGGGGTCAGACACAGAGTAAATCTCCCTCCACACCGTCCCATCACACAATCCTGGGGTTAGACACAGAGTGAAACTCCCTCAACACACTCCCAGGGTCAGACACAGAGCGAATCTCCCTCCACTCCGTCCCATCACACACTCCCGTGGTCAGACACAGAGAGAATATTCCTCCACACCGTCCCATCACACTCTCCCGGGGTCAGACACAGAGTGAATCTCCCTCCACACCGTCCCATCACACACTCCCGGGGTCAGACACAGAGTGAAACTCCCTCCACACCGTCCCATCACACACTCCCGGGGTCAGACACAGAGTGAAACTCCCTCCACACCGTCCCATCACACAATCCCGGGGTCAGACACAGAGTGAATCTCCCTCCACACCGTCCCATCACACACTCCCGGGCTGAGAAACAGAGTGACTCTCCTTCCACATGTTCCCATCACACACTCCCGGGATCAGACACAGAGTGAATCTCCCTCCACACCGTCCCATCACACACTCCCGGGGTCAGACACAGAGTGAATCTCCCTCCACACCGTCCCATCACACACTCCCGGGGTCGGACACAGAGTGAGTCTCCCTCCACACCGTCCCATCACACACTCCCGGGGTCAGACACAGAGTGAATCTCCCTCCACACCGTCCCATCACACACTGCCGGGTTCAGACACAGAGTGAATCTCCCTCCACACCGTCCCATCACACACTCTTGGGGTCAGACACAGAGTGAATCACCCTCCACACCGTCCCATCACACACTCCCGGGGTCAGACACAGAGTGAATCTCCCTCCTCACAGTCCCATCACACACTCCCGGGGTCAGACACAGAGTGAATCTCCCTCCACACCGTCCCATCACACAATCCCAGGGTCAGACAGAGAGTGAATCTCCCTCCGCACCGTCCCATCACACACTCCCGGGGTCAGACACAGAGTGAATCTCCCTCCGCACCGTCCCATCACACACTCCCGGGGTCAGACACAGAGTAAATCTCCCTCCACACCATCCCATCACTCACTCCCGGGGTCAGACACAGAGTGAATCTCCCTCCAGACCATCCCATCACACACTCCCGGTGTCAGACAGAGAGTGAATCTCCCTCCACACCGTCCCATCACACACTCCCGGGGTCAGACGCAGAGTGAAACTCCCTCCACACCGTCCCATCACATACTCCAGGGGTCAGAGACAGAGCGAAAGTCCTTCCAGACCGTCCCAGCACACACTCCCGGGGTCAGACACAGTGTGAATCTCCCTCCACACCATCCCATCACACACTCCCGGTGTCAGACACAGAGTGAAACTCCCTCCACACCGTCCCATCACACACTCCCGGGGTCAGACGCAGAGTGAAACTCCCTCCACACCGTCCCATCACACAATCCCGGGGTCAGACACAGAGTGAATCTCCCTCCTCACCGTCCCATCACACACTCCCGGGGTCAGACACAGAGCCAATCTCCCTCCACACCGTCCCATCACACACACCCGGGGTCAGACACAGAGTGAAACTCCTTCCTCACCGTCCCATCACACACTCCCGGGGTCATACACAGAGTGAATCTCTCTCCGCATCGTCCCACCATACACTCCCGGGGTCAGACACACAGTGAAACTCCCTCCCTCCACACAGTCCCGGGATCAGACACAGAGTGTATCTCCCTCCACACTGTCCCATCACACACTTGCGGGGTCAGACACAGAGCGAATCTCCCTCCACACCGTCCCAGCACACAGTCCCGGGGTCAGACACAGAGTGAATCGCCCTCTACACCGTCCCATCACACACTCCCGGGGTCAGACACAGAGTGAAACTCCCTCCACACCGTCCCATCACACACTCTCGGGGTCAGACATAGAGTGAAACTCCCTCCACACCGTCCCATCACACACTCCCGGGGTCAGACACAGAGTGAATCTCCCTCCACACCGTCCCATCACACAATCCTGGGGTTAGACACAGAGTGAAACTCCCTCAACACACTCCCAGGGTCAGACACAGAGCGAATCTCCCTCCACTCCGTCCCATCACACACTCCCGTGGTCAGACACAGAGAGAATATTCCTCCACACCGTCCCATCACACTCTCCCGGGGTCAGACACAGAGTGAATCTCCCTCCACACCGTCCCATCACACACTCCCGGGGTCAGACACAGAGTGAAACTCCCTCCACACCGTCCCATCACACACTCCCGGGGTCAGACACAGAGTGAAACTCCCTCCACACCGTCCCATCACACAATCCCGGGGTCAGACACAGAGTGAATCTCCCTCCACACCGTCCCATCACACACTCCCGGGCTGAGAAACAGAGTGACTCTCCTTCCACATGGTCCCATCACACACTCCCGGGATCAGACACAGAGTGAATCTCCCTCCACACCGTCCCATCACACACTCCCGGGGTCAGACACAGAGTGAATCTCCCTCCACACCGTCCCATCACACACTCCCGGGGTCGGACACAGAGTGAGTCTCCCTCCACACCGTCCCATCACACACTCCCGGGGTCAGACACAGAGTGAATCTCCCTCCACACCGTCCCATCACACACTCCCGGGTTCAGACACAGAGTGAATCTCCCTCCACACCGTCCCATCACACACTCTTGGGGTCAGACACAGAGTGAATCACCCTCCACACCGTCCCATCACACACTCCCGGGGTCAGACACAGAGTGAATCTCCCTCCTCACAGTCCCATCACACACTCCCGGGGTCAGACACAGAGTGAATCTCCCTCCACACCGTCCCATCACACAATCCCAGGGTCAGACAGAGAGTGAATCTCCCTCCGCACCGTCCCATCACACACTCCCGGGGTCAGACACAGAGTGAATCTCCCTCCGCACCGTCCCATCACACACTCCCGGGGTCAGACACAGAGTAAATCTCCCTCCACACCATCCCATCACTCACTCCCGGGGTCAGACACAGAGTGAATCTCCCTCCACACCGTCCCATCACACACTCCCGGTGTCAGACAGAGAGTGAATCTCCCTCCACACCGTCCCATCACACACTCCCGGGGTCAGACACAGAGTGAAACTCCCTCCACACCGTCCCATCACATACTCCAGGGGTCAGAGACAGAGCGAAAGTCCTTCCAGACCGTCCCAGCACACACTCCCGGGGTCAGACACAGAGTGAATCTCCCTCCACACCATCCCATCACACACTCCCGGTGTCAGACACAGAGTGAAACTCCCTCCACACCGTCCCATCACACACTCCCGGGGTCAGACGCAGAGTGAAACTCCCTCCACACCGTCCCATCACACAATCCCGGGGTCAGACACAGAGTGAATCTCCCTCCTCACCGTCCCATCACACACTCCCGTGGTCAGACACAGAGTGAATCTCCCTCCACACTGTCCCATCACACACTCCTGGGGTCAGACACAGAGTGAAACTCCCTCCACAAACACCCGAGGTCAGACAGAGAGTGAATCTCCCTCCACACCGTCCCATCACACACTCCCGGGGTCAGACACACAGTGAATCTCCGTCCGCACCGTCCCATCACACACTCCAGGGGTCAGAGACAGAGTGAATCTCCCTCCACACCGTCCCATCACACACTCCCGGGGGTCAGACACAGAGTGACTCTCCCTCCACACCGTCCCATCACATACTCCCTGGGTCAGACACAGAGTGAATCTCCCTCCACACCGTCCCATCACACACTCCCGGGGTCAGACACAGAGTGAAGCTCCCTCCACACCGTCCCAGCACACACTCTTGGGGTCAAACTCAGAGTGAAACTCCCTCTGCACCGTCCCATCACACACTCTAGTGGTCAGACATAGAGTGAATCTCCCTCCACACCGTCCCATCACACACTCCCGGGCTCAGAAACAGAGTGACTCTCCTTCCACATGGTCCCATCACACACTCCCGGGGTCAGACACAGAGTGAAGCTCCCTCCACACCGTCCCATCACACACTCTTGGGGTCAGACGCAGAGTGAAACTCCCTCCACACACACCCGGGGTCAGACACAGAGCGAATCTCCCTCCACACCGTCCCATCACACACTCCCGGGGTCAGACACAGAGTGACTCTCCTTCCACACGGTCCCATCACACACTCCCGGGGTCAGACACAGAGTGAAACTCCCTCCACACACTCCCGGGGTCAGACACAAAGTGAATCTCCCTCCACACCGTCCCATCACACACTCCCGGGGTCAGACACAGAGTGAAACTCCCTCCACACCGTCACATCACACACTCCCGGGGTCAGACACAGAGTGACACTCCCTCCACACCGTCCCATCACACACTCTAGGGGTCAGACATGGAGTGAATCTCCCTCCACACCGTCCCATCACACACTCCCGTGGTCAGACACAGAGCGAATCTCCCTCCACTCCGTCCCATCACACACTCCCGTGGTCAGACACAGAGAGAATATTCCTCCACACCGTCCCATCACACTCTCCCGGGGTCAGACACAGAGTGAATCTCCCTCCACACCGTCCCATCACACACTCCCGGGGTCAGACACAGAGTGAAACTCCCTCCACACCGTCCCATCACACACTCCCGGGGTCAGACACAGAGTGAAACTCCCTCCACACCGTCCCATCACACAATCCCGGGGTCAGACACAGAGTGAATCTCCCTCCACACCGTCCCATCACACACTCCCGGGCTGAGAAACAGAGTGACTCTCCTTCCACATGGTCCCATCACACACTCCCGGGATCAGACACAGAGTGAATCTCCCTCCACACCGTCCCATCACACACTCCCGGGGTCAGACACAGAGTGAATCTCCCTCCACACCGTCCCATCACACACTCCCGGGGTCGGACACAGAGTGAGTCTCCCTCCACACCGTCCCATCACACACTCCCGGGGTCAGACACAGAGTGAATCTCCCTCCACACCGTCCCATCACACACTCCCGGGTTCAGACACAGAGTGAATCTCCCTCCACACCGTCCCATCACACACTCTTGGGGTCAGACACAGAGTGAATCACCCTCCACACCGTCCCATCACACACTCCCGGGGTCAGACACAGAGTGAATCTCCCTCCTCACAGTCCCATCACACACTCCCGGGGTCAGACACAGAGTGAATCTCCCTCCACACCGTCCCATCACACAATCCCAGGGTCAGACAGAGAGTGAATCTCCCTCCGCACCGTCCCATCACACACTCCCGGGGTCAGACACAGAGTGAATCTCCCTCCGCACCGTCCCATCACACACTCCCGGGGTCAGACACAGAGTAAATCTCCCTCCACACCATCCCATCACTCACTCCCGGGGTCAGACACAGAGTGAATCTCCCTCCACACCGTCCCATCACACACTCCCGGTGTCAGACAGAGAGTGAATCTCCCTCCACACCGTCCCATCACACACTCCCGGGGTCAGACACAGAGTGAAACTCCCTCCACACCGTCCCATCACATACTCCAGGGGTCAGAGACAGAGCGAAAGTCCTTCCAGACCGTCCCAGCACACACTCCCGGGGTCAGACACAGAGTGAATCTCCCTCCACACCATCCCATCACACACTCCCGGTGTCAGACACAGAGTGAAACTCCCTCCACACCGTCCCATCACACACTCCCGGGGTCAGACGCAGAGTGAAACTCCCTCCACACCGTCCCATCACACAATCCCGGGGTCAGACACAGAGTGAATCTCCCTCCTCACCGTCCCATCACACACTCCCGTGGTCAGACACAGAGTGAATCTCCCTCCACACTGTCCCATCACACACTCCTGGGGTCAGACACAGAGTGAAACTCCCTCCACAAACACCCGAGGTCAGACAGAGAGTGAATCTCCCTCCACACCGTCCCATCACACACTCCCGGGGTCAGACACACAGTGAATCTCCGTCCGCACCGTCCCATCACACACTCCAGGGGTCAGAGACAGAGTGAGTCTCCCTCCACACCGTCCCATCACACACTCCCGGGGGTCAGACACAGAGTGACTCTCCCTCCACACCGTCCCATCACATACTCCCTGGGTCAGACACAGAGTGAATCTCCCTCCACACCGTCCCATCACACACTCCCGGGGTCAGACACAGAGTGAAGCTCCCTCCACACCGTCCCAGCACACACTCTTGGGGTCAAACTCAGAGTGAAACTCCCTCCGCACCGTCCCATCACACACTCTAGTGGTCAGACATAGAGTGAATCTCCCTCCACACCGTCCCATCACACACTCCCGGGCTCAGAAACAGAGTGACTCTCCTTCCACATGGTCCCATCACACACTCCCGGGGTCAGACACAGAGTGAAGCTCCCTCCACACCGTCCCATCACACACTCTTGGGGTCAGACGCAGAGTGAAACTCCCTCCACACACACCCGGGGTCAGACACAGAGCGAATCTCCCTCCACACCGTCCCATCACACACTCCCGGGGTCAGACACAGAGTGACTCTCCTTCCACACGGTCCCATCACACACTCCCGGGGTCAGACACAGAGTGAAACTCCCTCCACACACTCCCGGGGTCAGACACAAAGTGAATCTCCCTCCACACCGTCCCATCACACACTCCCGGGGTCAGACACAGAGTGAAACTCCCTCCACACCGTCACATCACACACTCCCGGGGTCAGACACAGAGTGACACTCCCTCCACACCGTCCCATCACACACTCTAGGGGTCAGACATGGAGTGAATCTCCCTCCACACCGTCCCATCACACACTCCCGGGGTCAGACACAGAGTGACTCTCCTTCCACACGGTCCCATGACACACTCCCGGGGTCAGACACACAGTGAATCTCCGTCCGCACCGTCCCATCACACACTCCAGGGGTCAGACACAGAGTGAATCTCCCTCCACACCGTCCCATCACACATTCCCGGGGTCAGACACAGAGTGACTCTCCCTCCACACCGTCCCATCACATACTCCCTGGGTCAGACTCAGAGTGAATCTCCCTCCACACCGTCCTATCATACACTCCCGGGGTCAGACGCAGAGTGAATCTCCCTCCGCACCGTCGCATCACACACTCTAGTGGTCAGACATAGAGTGAATCTCCCTCCACACCGTCCCATCACACACTCCCGGGGTCAGACACAGAGTGAATCTCCCTCCACACCATCCCATCACACACTCCCGGGGTCAGACAGAGTGAATCTCCCTCCACTCACCCCCAGGGTCAGACACAGAGTGTATCTCCCTCCGCACCGTCCCATCACACACTCCCGGGGTCAGGCACAGAGTGAATCTCCCTCCACACCATCCCATCACACACTCCCGGAGTCAGACAGAGTGAATCTCCCTCCACTCACCCCCAGGGTCAGATACAGAGTGAAACTCCCTCCACACACTCCCGGGGACAGACACAGAGTGAATCACCATCCACACCGTCCCATCACACACTCCTGGGGTCAGACACAGAGTGACTCTCCTTCTACACGGTCCCATCACACACTCCCGGGGTCAGACACAGAGTGAAACTCCCTCCACACACTCCCGGGGTCAGACACAGAGTGACTCTCCTTCCACACGGTCCCATCACACACTCCCGGGGTCAGACACAGAGTGAAACTCCCTCCACACACTCCCGGGGTCAGACACAAAGTGAATCTCCCTCCACACCGTCCCATCACACACTCCCGGGGTCAGACACAGAGTGAAACTCCCTCCACACCGTCACATCACACACTCCCGGGGTCAGACACAGAGTGACACTCCCTCCACACCGTCCCATCACACACTCTAGGGGTCAGACATGGAGTGAATCTCCCTCCACACCGTCCCATCACACACTCCCGGGGTCAGACACAGAGTGACTCTACTTCCACACGGTCCCATGACACACTCCCGGGGTCAGACACACAGTGAATCTCCGTCCGCACCATCCCATCACACACTCCAGGGGTCAGACACAGAGTGAATCTCCCTCCACACCGTCCCATCACACATTCCCGGGGTCAGACACAGAGTGACTCTCCCTCCACACCGTCCCATCACATACTCCCTGGGTCAGACTCAGAGTGAATCTCCCTCCACACCGTCCTATCATACACTCCCGGGGTCAGACGCAGAGTGAATCTCCCTCCGCACCGTCGCATCACACTCTCTAGTGGTCAGACATAGAGTGAATCTCCCTCCGCACCGTCCCATCACACACTCCCGGTGTCAGACACAGAGTGAATCTCCCTCCACACCATCCCATCACACACTCCCGGGGTCAGACAGAGTGAATCTCCCGCCACTCACCCCCAGGGTCAGACACAGAGTGTATCTCCCTCCGCACCGTCCCATCACACACTCCCGGGGTCAGGCACAGAGTGAATCTCCCTCCACACCATCCCATCACACACTCCCGGAGTCAGACAGAGTGAATCTCCCTCCACTCACCCCCAGGGTCAGATACAGAGTGAAACTCCCTCCACACACTCCCGGGGACAGACACAGAGTGAATCACCATCCACACCGTCCCATCACACACTCCCGGGGTCGGACACAGAGTGAGTCTCCCTCCACACCGTCCCATCACACACTCCCGGGGTCAGACAGAGTGAATCTCCCTCCACTCACCCCCAGGGTCAGACACAGAGTGTATCTCCCTCCGCACCGTCCCATCACACACTCCCGGGGTCAGGCACAGAGTGAATCTCCCTCCACACCATCCCATCACACACTCCCGCAGTCAGACAGAGTGAATCTCCCTCCACTCACCCCCAGGGTCAGATACAGAGTGAAACTCCCTCCACACACTCCCGGGGACAGACACAGAGTGAATCACCATCCACACCGTCCCATCACACACTCCCGGGGTCGGACACAGAGTGAGTCTCCCTCCACACCGTCCCATCACACGCTCCCGGGGTCAGACACAGAGTGACACTCCCTCCACACCGTCCCATCACACACTCTAGGGGTCAGACATGGAGTGAATCTCCCTCCACACCGTCCCATCACACACTCCTGGGGTCAGACACAGAGTGACTCTCCTTCCACACGGTCCCATCACACACTCCCGGGGTCAGACACAGAGAGAAACTCCCTCCACACACTCCCGGGGTCAGACACAGAGTGACTCTCCTTCCACACGGTCCCATCACACACTCCCGGGGTCAGACACAGAGTGAAACTCCCTCCACACACTCCCGGGGTCAGACACAAAGTGAATCTCCCTCCACACCGTCCCATCACACACTCCCGGGGTCAGACACAGAGTGAAACTCCCTCCACACCGTCACATCACACACTCCCGGGGTCAGACACAGAGTGACACTCCCTCCACAGCGTCCCATCACACACTCTAGGGGTCAGACATGGAGTGAATCTCCCTCCACACCGTCCCATCACACACTCCCGGGGTCAGACACAGAGTGACTCTCCCTCCACACCGTCCCATCACATACTCCCTGGGTCAGACTCAGAGTGAATCTCCCTCCACACCGTCCTACCATACACTCCCGGGGTCAGACGCAGAGTGAATCTCCCTCCGCACCGTCGCATCACACACTCTAGTGGTCAGACATAGAGTGAATCTCCCTCCACACCGTCCCATCACACACTCCCCGGGTCAGACACAGAGTGAATCTCCCTCCACACCATCCCATCACACACTCCCGGGGTCAGACAGAGTGAATCTCCCTCCACTCACCCCCAGGGTCAGACACAGAGTGTATCTCCCTCCGCACCGTCCCATCACACACTCCCGGGGTCAGGCACAGAGTGAATCTCCCTCCACACCATCCCATCACACACTCCCGGAGTCAGACAGAGTGAATCTCCCTCCACTCACCCCCAGGGTCAGATACAGAGTGAAACTCCCTCCACACACTCCCGGGGACAGACACAGAGTGAATCACCATCCACACCGTCCCATCACACACTCCCGGGGTCGGACACAGAGTGAGTCTCCCTCCACACCGTCCCATCACACGCTCCCGGGGTCAGACACAGAGTGACACTCCCTCCACACCGTCCCATCACACTCTCTAGGGGTCAGACATGGAGTGAATCTCCCTCCACACCGTCCCATCACACACTCCTGGGGTCAGACACAGAGTGACTCTCCTTCCACACGGTCCCATCACACACTCCCGGGGTCAGACACAGAGTGAAACTCCCTCCACACACTCCCGGGGTCAGACACAAAGTGAATCTCCCTCCACACCGTCCCATCACACACTCCCGGGGTCAGACACAGAGTGAAACTCCCTCCACACCGTCACATCACACACTCCCGGGGTCAGACACAGAGTGACACTCCCTCCACACCGTCCCATCACACACTCTAGGGGTCAGACATGGAGTGAATCTCCCTCCACACCGTCCCATCACACACTCCCGGGGTCAGACACAGAGTGACTCTCCTTCCACACGGTCCCATCACACACTCCCGGGGTCAGACACCACAGTGAATCTCCGTCCGCACCGTCCCATCACACTCTCTAGGGGTCAGACATGGAGTGAATCTCCCTCCACACCGTCCCATCACACACTCCCGGCGTCAGACACAGAGTGACTCTCCTTCCACACGGTCCCATCACACACTCCCGGGGTCAGACACAGAGTGAAACTCCCTCCACACACTCCCGGGGTCAGACACAAAGTGAATCTCCCTCCACACCGTCCCATCAGATACTCCCTGGGTCAGACTCAGAGTGAATATCCCTCCACACCGTCCCATCATACACTCCCGGGGTCAGACACAGAGTGAAGCTCCCTCCACACCGTCCCGTCACACACTCTAGTGGTCAGACATAGAGTGAATCTCCCTCCACACCGTCCCATCACACACTCTCGGGGTCAGACACAGAGTGAATCTCCCTCCACACCATCCCATCACACACTCCCGGGGTCAGACAGAGTGAATCTCCCTCCACTCACCCCCATGGTCAGACACAGAGTGTATCTCCCTCCGCACCGTCCCATCACACACTCCCGGGGTAAGACACAGAGTGAATCTCCCTCCGCACCGTCCCATCACACACTCTAGGGGTCAGACACAGACAGAATATCCCTCCACACCATCCCATCACATACTCCCTGGGTCAGACACAGAGTGAATCTCCCTCCATACCGTCCCAGCACACACTCCTGGGGTCAGACGCAGAGTGAAACTCCCTCCACACCGTCCCATCACACACTCCCGGTGTCAGACACAGAGTGAATCTCCCTCCGCACCGTCCCATCACACACTCTAGGGGTCAGACATAGAGTGAACCTCCGTCCACACCGTCCCATCACACACTCCCGGGCTCAGAAACAGAGTGACTCTCCTTCCACATGGTCCCATCACACACTCCCGGGGTCAGACACAGAGTGACTCTCCTTCCACACCGTCCCATCACACACTCCCGGGGTCAGACACACAGTGAATCTCCCTCCGCACCGTCCCATCACACACTCCCGGGGTCAGACACACAGTGAAACTCCCTCCACACACTCCCCGTGTCAGACACAGAGTGTATCTCCCTCCGCACCGTCCCATCACACACTCTAGGGGTCAGACATGGAGTGAATCTCCCTCCACACCGTCCCATCACACACTCCCGGGGTCAGACACAGAGTGACTCTCCTTCCACACGTTCCCATCACACACTCCCGGGGTCAGACACAGAGTGAAACTCCCTCCACACAGTTCCGGGGTCAGACACAGAGCCAATCTCCCTCCATACCGTCCCATCACACACACCCGGGGTCAGACACAGAGTGAATCTCTCTCCGCATTGTCCCACCATACACTCCCGGGTCAGACACACAGTGAAACTCCCTCCACACAGTCCCGGGGTCAGACACAGAGCGAATCTCCCTCCACAACGTCGCATCACACACTCTTGGGATCAGACACAGAGTGTATCTCCCTCCACACCGTCCCATCACACACTTCCGGGGTCAGACACAGAGCGAATCTCCCTCCACACCGTCCCAGCACACAGTCCCGGGGTCAGACACAGAGTGAATCTCCCTCCACACCGTCCCATCACACACTCCCGGGGTCAGACAGAGTGAATCTCCCTCCACTCACCCCCAGGGTCAGACACAGAGTGAAACTCCCTCCACACACTCCCGGGGACAGACACAGAGTGAATCACCATCCACACCGTCCCATCACACACTCCCGGGTTCAGACACAGAGTGAAACTCCCTCCACACCGTCCCATCACACACTCTAGGGGTCAGACATGGAGTGAATCTCCCTCCACGCCGTCCCATCACACACTCCCGGGGTCAGACACAGAGTGACTCTCCTTCCACACGGTCCCATCACACACTCCCGGGGTCAGACACAGAGTGAAACTCCCTCCACACACTCCCGGAGTCAGACACAAAGTGAATCTCCCTCCACACCGTCACATCACACACTCCCGGGGTCAGACACAGAGTGAAAATCCCTCCACACCGTCCCATCACACACTCCCGGGGTCAGACACAGAGTGAAACTCCCTCCACACCGTCACATCACACACTCCCGGGGTCAGACACAGAGTGAAAATCCCTCCACACCGTCCCATCACACAATCCCGGGGTCAGACACAGAGTGAATCTCCCTCCTCACCATCCCATCACACACTCCCGGGGTCAGACACAGAGTGAATCTCCCTCCACACCGTCCCATGACACACTCCCGGGGTCAGACACACAGTGAATCTCCCTCCACACCGTCCCATCACACACTCCCGGGGTCAGACACAGAGTGACTCTCCCTCCACACCGTCCATTCACATACTCCCTGGGTCAGACTCAGAGTGAATCTCCCTCCACACCGTCCCATCATACACTCCCGGGATCAGACACAGAGTGAAGCTCCCTCCACACCGTCCCAGCACACACTCTTGGGGTCAGACGCAGAGTGAATCTCCCTCCGCACCGTCCCATCAGACACTCTAGTGGTCAGACATAGAGTGAATCTCCCTCCACACCGTCCCATCACACACTCCCGGGCTCAGAAACAGAGTGACTCTCCTTCCACATGGTCCCATCACACACTCCCGGGGTCAGACAGAGTGAATCTCCCTCCACACCGTCCCATCACACACTCCCGGGGTCAGACACAGAGTGAATCTCCCTCCACACCGTCCCATCACACACTCCCGGGGTCAGACACAGAGTGAATCTCCCTCCACACCGTCCCATCACACACTCCCGGGGGTCAGACACAGAGTGTATCTCCCTCCGCACCGTCCCATCACACACTCTAGGGGTCAGACACAGAGAGAATATCCCTCCACACCATCCCATCACACACTCCCGGGGTCAGACACAGAGTGAATCTCCCTCCACACCGTCCCATCACACACTCCCGGGGTCAGACACAGAGTGAATCTCCCTCCACACCATCCCATCACACACTCCCGGGGTCAGACAGAATGAATCTCCCTCCACTCACCCCCAGGGTCAGACACAGAGTAAAACTCCCTCCACACACTCCCGGGGACAGACACAGTGTGAATAACCATCCACACCGTCCCATCACACACTCCCGGGGTCGGACACAGAGTTACTCTCCCTCCACACCGTCCCATCACACACTCCCGGGTTCAGACACAGAGTGAAACTCCCTCCACACCGTCCCATCACACACTCTAGGTGTCAGACATGGAGTGAATCTCCCTCCACACCGTCCCATCACACACTCCCGGGGTCAGACACAGAGTGACTCTCCTTCCACACGGTCCCATCACACACTCCCGGGGTCAGACACAGAGTGAAACTCCCTCCACACACTCCCGGGGTCAGAGACAAAGTGAATCTCGCTCCACACCGTCCCATCACACACTCCCGGGGTCAGACACAGAGTGAAACTCCCTCCACACCGTCACATCACACACTCCCGGGGTCAGACACAGAGTGACACTCCCTCCACACCGTCCCATCACACACTCTAGGGGTCAGACATGGAGTGAATCTCCCTCCACACCGTCCCATCACACACTCCCGGGGTCAGACACAAAGTGACTCTCCTTCCACACGGTCCCATCACACACTCCCGGGGTCAGACACACAGTGAATCTCCGTCCGCACCGTCCCATCACACACTCCAGGGGTCAGACACAGAGTGAATCTCCCTCCACACCGTCCCATCACACACTCCCGGGGTCAGACACAGAGTGACTCTCCCTCCACACCGTCCCATCACATACTCCCTGGGTCAGACTCAGAGTGAATCTCCCTCCACACCGTCCCATCATACACTCCCGGGGTCAGACACAGAGTGAAGCTCCCTCCACACCGTCCCAGCACACACTCTTGGGGTCAGACGCAGAGTGAATCTCCCTCCGCACCGTCCCATCAGACACTCTAGTGGTCAGACATAGAGTGAATCTCCCTCCACACCGTCCCATCACACACTCCCGGGGTCAGACACAGAGTGAATCTCCCTCCACACCATCCCATCACACACTCCCGGGGTCAGACAGAGTGAATCTCCCTCCACTCACCCCCAGGGTCAGACACAGAGTGTATCTCCCTCCGCACCGTCCCATCACACACTCCCGGGGTAATACACAGAGTGAATCTCCCTCCACACCATCCCATCACATACTCCCGGGGTCAGACAGAGTGAATCTCCCTCCACTCACCCCCAGGGTCAGACACAGAGTGAAACTCCCTCCACACACTCCCGGGGACAGACACAGAGTGAATCACCATCCACACCATCCCATCACACACTCCCGGGGTCGGACACAGAGTGAGTCTCCCTCCACACCGTCCCATCACACACTCTAGGGGTCAGACATGGAGTGCATCTCCCTCCACGCCGTCCCATCACACACACCCGGGGTCAGACACAGAGTGACTCTCCTTCCACACGGTCCCATCACACACTCCCGGGGTCAGACACAGAGTGAAACTCCCTCCACACACTCCCGGAGTCAGACACAAAGTGAATCTCCCTCCACACCGTCACATCACACACTCCCGGGGTCAGACACAGAGTGAAAATCCCTCCACACCGTCCCATCACACACTCCCGGGGTCAGACACAGAGTGAAACTCCCTCCACACCGTCACATCACACACTCCCGGGGTCAGACACAGAGTGAATCTCCCTCCACACCGTCCCATCACACACTCCCGGGGTCAGACACACAGTGAATCTCCGTCCGCACCGTCCCATCTCACACTCCAGGGGTCAGACACAGAGTGAATCTCCCTCCACTCACCCCCAGGGTCAGACACAGAGTGTATCTCCCTCCGCACCGTCCCATCACACACACCCGGGGTCAGACACAGAGTGAAACTCCTTCCTCACCGTCCCATCACACACTCCCGGGGTCATACACAGAGTGAATCTCTCTCCGCATCGTCCCACCATACACTCCCGGGGTCAGACACACAGTGAAACTCCCTCCCTCCACACAGTCCCGGGATCAGACACAGAGTGTATCTCCCTCCACACTGTCCCATCACACACTTGCGGGGTCAGACACAGAGCGAATCTCCCTCCACACCGTCCCAGCACACAGTCCCGGGGTCAGACACAGAGTGAATCGCCCTCTACACCGTCCCATCACACACTCCCGGGGTCAGACACAGAGTGAAACTCCCTCCACACCGTCCCATCACACACTCTCGGGGTCAGACATAGAGTGAAACTCCCTCCACACCGTCCCATCACACACTCCCGGGGTCAGACACAGAGTGAATCTCCCTCCACACCGTCCCATCACACACTCCCGGGGTCAGACACAGAGTGAAACTCCCTCCACACACTCCCGGGGTCAGACACAGAGTGAATCACCATCCACACCGTCCCATCACACACTCCCGGGGTCGGACACAGAGTGAGTCTCCCTCCTCACCGTCCCATCACACACTCCCGGGTTCAGACACAGTGTGAATCTCCCTCCACACCGTCCCATCACACACTCTTGGGGTCAGACACAGAGTAAATCTCCCTCCACACCGTCCCATCACACAATCCTGGGGTTAGACACAGAGTGAAACTCCCTCAACACACTCCCAGGGTCAGACACAGAGCGAATCTCCCTCCACTCCGTCCCATCACACACTCCCGTGGTCAGACACAGAGAGAATATTCCTCCACACCGTCCCATCACACTCTCCCGGGGTCAGACACAGAGTGAATCTCCCTCCACACCGTCCCATCACACACTCCCGGGGTCAGACACAGAGTGAAACTCCCTCCACACCGTCCCATCACACACTCCCGGGGTCAGACACAGAGTGAAACTCCCTCCACACCGTCCCATCACACAATCCCGGGGTCAGACACAGAGTGAATCTCCCTCCACACCGTCCCATCACACACTCCCGGGCTGAGAAACAGAGTGACTCTCCTTCCACATGGTCCCATCACACACTCCCGGGATCAGACACAGAGTGAATCTCCCTCCACACCGTACCATCACACACTCCCGGGGTCAGACACAGAGTGAATCTCCCTCCACACCGTCCCATCACACACTCCCGGGGTCGGACACAGAGTGAGTCTCCCTCCACACCGTCCCATCACACACTCCCGGGGTCAGACACAGAGTGAATCTCCCTCCACACCGTCCCATCACACACTCCCGGGTTCAGACACAGAGTGAATCTCCCTCCACACCGTCCCATCACACACTCTTGGGGTCAGACACAGAGTGAATCACCCTCCACACCGTCCCATCACACACTCCCGGGGTCAGACACAGAGTGAATCTCCCTCCTCACAGTCCCATCACACACTCCCGGGGTCAGACACAGAGTGAATCTCCCTCCACACCGTCCCATCACACAATCCCAGGGTCAGACAGAGAGTGAATCTCCCTCCGCACCGTCCCATCACACACTCCCGGGGTCAGACACAGAGTGAATCTCCCTCCGCACCGTCCCATCACACACTCCCGGGGTCAGACACAGAGTAAATCTCCCTCCACACCATCCCATCACTCACTCCCGGGGTCAGACACAGAGTGAATCTCCCTCCACACCGTCCCATCACACACTCCCGGTGTCAGACAGAGAGTGAATCTCCCTCCACACCGTCCCATCACACACTCCCGGGGTCAGACACACAGTGAATCTCCGTCCGCACCGTCCCATCACACACTCCAGGGGTCAGAGACAGAGTGAATCTCCCTCCACACCATCCCATCACACACTCCCGGGGGTCAGACACAGAGTGACTCTCCCTCCACACCGTCCCATCACATACTCCCTGGGTCAGACACAGAGTGAATCTCCCTCCACACCGTCCCATCACACACTCCCGGGGTCAGACACAGAGTGAAGCTCCCTCCACACCGTCCCAGCACACACTCTTGGGGTCAAACTCAGAGTGAACCTCCCTCCGCACCGTCCCATCACACACTCTAGTGGTCAGACATAGAGTGAATCTCCCTCCACACCGTCCCATCACACACTCCCGGGCTCAGAAACAGAGTAACTCTCCTTCCACATGGTCCCATCACACACTCCCGGGGTCAGACACAGAGTGAAGCTCCCTCCACACCGTCCCATCACACACTCTTGGGGTCAGACGCAGAGTGAAACTCCCTCCACACACACCCGGGGTCAGACACAGAGCGAATCTCCCTCCACACCGTCCCATCACACACTCCCGGGGTCAGACACAGAGTGACTCTCCTTCCACACGGTCCCATCACACACTCCCGGGGTCAGACACAGAGTGAAACTCCCTCCACACACTCCCGGGGTCAGACACAAAGTGAATCTCCCTCCACACCGTCCCATCACACACTCCCGGGGTCAGACACAGAGTGAAACTCCCTCCACACCGTCACATCACACACTCCCGGGGTCAGACACAGAGTGACACTCCCTCCACACCGTCCCATCACACACTCTAGGGGTCAGACATGGAGTGAATCTCCCTCCACACCGTCCCATCACACACTCCCGGGGTCAGACACAGAGTGACTCTCCTTCCACACGGTCCCATGACACACTCCCGGGGTCAGACACACAGTGAATCTCCGTCCGCACCGTCCCATCACACACTCCAGGGGTCAGACACAGAGTGAATCTCCCTCCACACCGTCCCATCACACATTCCCGGGGTCAGACACAGAGTGACTCTCCCTCCACACCGTCCCATCACATACTCCCTGGGTCAGACTCAGAGTGAATCTCCCTCCACACCGTCCTATCATACACTCCCGGGGTCAGACGCAGAGTGAATCTCCCTCCGCACCGTCGCATCACACACTCTAGTGGTCAGACATAGAGTGAATCTCCCTCCACACCGTCCCATCACACACTCCCGGGGTCAGACACAGAGTGAATCTCCCTCCACACCATCCCATCACACACTCCCGGGGTCAGACAGAGTGAATCTCCCTCCACTCACCCCCAGGGTCAGACACAGAGTGTATCTCCCTCCGCACCGTCCCATCACACACTCCCGGGGTCAGGCAC
Organism: Hypanus sabinus; assembly: GCF_030144855.1. Lineage (NCBI taxonomy): Eukaryota > Metazoa > Chordata > Chondrichthyes > Myliobatiformes > Dasyatidae > Hypanus > Hypanus sabinus. The sequence continues at coordinate 7,565 of NW_026780049.1, read as the reverse complement.
AGAGTGAATCTCCCTCCACACCATCCCATCACACACTCCCGGAGTCAGACAGAGTGAATCTCCCTCCACTCACCCCCAGGGTCAGATACAGAGTGAAACTCCCTCCACACACTCCCGGGGACAGACACAGAGTGAATCACCATCCACACCGTCCCATCACACACTCCCGGGGTCGGACACAGAGTGAGTCTCCCTCCACGCCGTCCCATCACACGCTCCCGGGGTCAGACACAGAGTGACACTCCCTCCACATCGTCCCATCACACACTCTAGGGGTCAGACATGGAGTGAATCTCCCTCCACACCGTCCCATGACACACTCCTGGGGTCAGACACAGAGTGACTCTCCTTCCACACGGTCCCATCACACACTCCCGGGGTCAGACACAGAGTGAAACTCCCTCCACACACTCCCGGGGGTCAGACACAGAGTGACTCTCCTTCCACACGGTCCCATCACACACTCCCGGGGTCAGACACAGAGTGAAACTCCCTCCACACACTCCCGGGGTCAGACACAAAGTGAATCTCCCTCCACACCGTCCCATCACACACTCCCGGGGTCAGACACAGAGTGAAACTCCCTCCACACCGTCACATCACACACTCCCGGGGTCAGACACAGAGTGACACTCCCTCCACACCGTCCCATCACACACTCTAGGGGTCAGACATGGAGTGAATCTCCCTCCACACCGTCCCATCACACACTCCCGGGGTCAGACACAGAGTGACTCTACTTCCACACGGTCCCATGACACACTCCCGGGGTCAGACACACAGTGAATCTCCGTCCGCACCGTCCCATCACACACTCCAGGGGTCAGACACAGAGTGAATCTCCCTCCACACCGTCCCATCACACATTCCCGGGGTCAGACACAGAGTGACTCTCCCTCCACACCGTCCCATCACATACTCCCTGGGTCAGACTCAGAGTGAATCTCCCTCCACACCGTCCTATCATACACTCCCGGGGTCAGACGCAGAGTGAATCTCCCTCCGCACCGTCGCATCACACACTCTAGTGGTCAGACATAGAGTGAATCTCCCTCCGCACCGTCCCATCACACACTCCCGGTGTCAGACACAGAGTGAATCTCCATCCACACCATCCCATCACACACTCCCGGGGTCAGACAGAGTGAATCTCCCGCCACTCACCCCCAGGGTCAGACACAGAGTGTATCTCCCTCCGCACCGTCCCATCACACACTCCCGGGGTCAGGCACAGAGTGAATCTCCCTCCACACCATCCCATCACACACTCCCGGAGTCAGACAGAGTGAATCTCCCTCCACTCACCCCCAGGGTCAGATACAGAGTGAAACTCCCTCCACACACTCCCGGGGACAGACACAGAGTGAATCACCATCCACACCGTCCCATCACACACTCCCGGGGTCGGACACAGAGTGAGTCTCCCTCCACACCGTCCCATCACACACTCCCGGGGTCAGACAGAGTGAATCTCCCTCCACTCACCCCCAGGGTCAGACACAGAGTGTATCTCCCTCCGCACCGTCCCATCACACACTCCCGGGGTCAGGCACAGAGTGAATCTCCCTCCACACCATCCCATCACACACTCCCGCAGTCAGACAGAGTGAATCTCCCTCCACTCACCCCCAGGGTCAGATACAGAGTGAAACTCCCTCCACACACTCCCGGGGACAGACACAGAGTGAATCACCATCCACACCGTCCCATCACACACTCCCGGGGTCGGACACAGAGTGAGTCTCCCTCCACACCGTCCCATCACACGCTCCCGGGGTCAGACACAGAGTGACACTCCCTCCACACCGTCCCATCACACACTCTAGGGGTCAGACATGGAGTGAATCTCCCTCCACACCGTCCCATCACACCCTCCTGGGGTCAGACACAGAGTGACTCTCCTTCCACACGGTCCCATCACACACTCCCGGGGTCAGACACAGAGAGAAACTCCCTCCACACACTCCCGGGGTCAGACACAGAGTGACTCTCCTTCCACACGGTCCCCATCACACACTCCCGGGGTCAGACACAGAGTGAAACTCCCTCCACACACTCCCGGGGTCAGACACAAAGTGAATCTCCCTCCACACCGTCCCATCACACACTCCCGGGGTCAGACACAGAGTGAAACTCCCTCCACACCGTCACATCACACACTCCCGGGGTCAGACACAGAGTGACACTCCCTCCACAGCGTCCCATCACACACTCTAGGGGTCAGACATGGAGTGAATCTCCCTCCACACCGTCCCATCACACACTCCCGGGGTCAGACACAGAGTGACTCTCCCTCCACACCGTCCCATCACATACTCCCTGGGTCAGACTCAGAGTGAATCTCCCTCCACACCGTCCTACCATACACTCCCGGGGTCAGACGCAGAGTGAATCTCCCTCCGCACCGTCCCATCACACACTCTAGTGGTCAGACATAGAGTGAATCTCCCTCCACACCGTCCCATCACACACTCCCCGGGTCAGACACAGAGTGAATCTCCCTCCACACCATCCCATCACACACTCCCGGGGTCAGACAGAGTGAATCTCCCTCCACTCACCCCCAGGGTCAGACACAGAGTGTATCTCCCTCCGCACCGTCCCATCACACACTCCCGGGGTCAGGCACAGAGTGAATCTCCCTCCACACCATCCCATCACACACTCCCGGAGTCAGACAGAGTGAATCTCCCTCCACTCACCCCCAGGGTCAGATACAGAGTGAAACTCCCTCCACACACTCCCGGGGGACAGACACAGAGTGAATCACCATCCACACCGTCCCATCACACACTCCCGGGGTCGGACACAGAGTGAGTCTCCCTCCACACCGTCCCATCACACGCTCCCCGGGGTCAGACACAGAGTGACACTCCCTCCACACCGTCCCATCACACTCTCTAGGGGTCAGACATGGAGTGAATCTCCCTCCACACCGTCCCTCACACACTCCTGGGGTCAGACACAGAGTGACTCTCCTTCCACACGGTCCCATCACACACTCCCGGGGTCAGACACAGAGTGAAAACTCCCTCCACACACTCCCGGGGTCAGACACAAAGTGAATCTCCCTCCACACCGTCCCATCACACACTCCCGGGGTCAGACACAGAGTGAAACTCCCTCCACACCGTCACATCACACACTCCCGGGGTCAGACACAGAGTGACACTCCCTCCACACCGTCCCATCACACACTCTAGGGGTCAGACATGGAGTGAATCTCCCTCCACACCGTCCCATCACACACTCCCGGGGTCAGACACAGAGTGACTCTCCTTCCACACGGTCCCATCACACACTCCCGGGGTCAGACACCACAGTGAATCTCCGTCCGCACCGTCCCATCACACTCTCTAGGGGTCAGACATGGAGTGAATCTCCCTCCACACCGTCCCATCACACACTCCCGGCGTCAGACACAGAGTGACTCTCCTTCCACACGGTCCCATCACACACTCCCGGGGTCAGACACAGAGTGAAACTCCCTCCACACACTCCCGGGGTCAGACACAAAGTGAATCTCCCTCCACACCGTCCCATCAGATACTCCCTGGGTCAGACTCAGAGTGAATATCCCTCCACACCGTCCCATCATACACTCCCGGGGTCAGACACAGAGTGAAGCTCCCTCCACACCGTCCCGTCACACACTCTAGTGGTCAGACATAGAGTGAATCTCCCTCCACACCGTCCCATCACACACTCTCGGGGTCAGACACAGAGTGAATCTCCCTCCACACCATCCCATCACACACTCCCGGGGTCAGACAGAGTGAATCTCCCTCCACTCACCCCCATGGTCAGACACAGAGTGTATCTCCCTCCGCACCGTCCCATCACACACTCCCGGGGTAAGACACAGAGTGAATCTCCCTCCGCACCGTCCCATCACACACTCTAGGGGTCAGACACAGACAGAATATCCCTCCACACCATCCCATCACATACTCCCTGGGTCAGACACAGAGTGAATCTCCCTCCATACCGTCCCAGCACACACTCCTGGGGTCAGACGCAGAGTGAAACTCCCTCCACACCGTCCCATCACACACTCCCGGTGTCAGACACAGAGTGAATCTCCCTCCGCACCGTCCCATCACACACTCTAGGGGTCAGACATAGAGTGAACCTCCGTCCACACCGTCCCATCACACACTCCCGGGCTCAGAAACAGAGTGACTCTCCTTCCACATGGTCCCATCACACACTCCCGGGGTCAGACACAGAGTGACTCTCCTTCCACACCGTCCCATCACACACTCCCGGGGTCAGACACACAGTGAATCTCCCTCCGCACCGTCCCATCACACACTCCCGGGGTCAGACACACAGTGAAACTCCCTCCACACACTCCCCGTGTCAGACACAGAGTGTATCTCCCTCCGCACCGTCCCATCACACACTCTAGGGGTCAGACATGGAGTGAATCTCCCTCCACACCGTCCCTCACACACTCCTGGGGTCAGACACAGAGTGACTCTCCTTCCACACGGTCCCATCACACACTCCCGGGGTCAGACACAGAGTGAAACTCCCTCCACACACTCCCGGGGTCAGACACAAAGTGAATCTCCCTCCACACCGTCCCATCACACACTCCCGGGGTCAGACACAGAGTGAAACTCCCTCCACACCGTCACATCACACACTCCCGGGGTCAGACACAGAGTGACACTCCCTCCACACCGTCCCATCACACACTCCCGGGGTCAGACACAGAGTGACTCTCCTTCCACACGTTCCCATCACACACTCCCGGGGTCAGACACAGAGTGAAACTCCCTCCACACACTTCCGGGGTCAGACACAGAGCCAATCTCCCTCCATACCGTCCCATCACACACACCCGGGGTCAGACACAGAGTGAATCTCTCTCCGCATTGTCCCACCATACACTCCCGGGGTCAGACACACAGTGAAACTCCCTCCACACAGTCCCGGGGTCAGACACAGAGCGAATCTCCCTCCACAACGTCGCATCACACACTCTTGGGATCAGACACAGAGTGTATCTCCCTCCACACCGTCCCATCACACACTTCCGGGGTCAGACACAGAGCGAATCTCCCTCCACACCGTCCCAGCACACAGTCCCGGGGTCAGACACAGAGTGAATCTCCCTCCACACCGTCCCATCACACACTCCCGGGTCAGACAGAGTGAATCTCCCTCCACTCACCCCCAGGGTCAGACACAGAGTGAAACTCCCTCCACACACTCCCGGGGACAGACACAGAGTGAATCACCATCCACACCGTCCCATCACACACTCCCGGGTTCAGACACAGAGTGAAACTCCCTCCACACCGTCCCATCACACACTCTAGGGGTCAGACATGGAGTGAATCTCCCTCCACGCCGTCCCATCACACACTCCCGGGGTCAGACACAGAGTGACTCTCCTTCCACACGGTCCCATCACACACTCCCGGGGTCAGACACAGAGTGAAACTCCCTCCACACACTCCCGGAGTCAGACACAAAGTGAATCTCCCTCCACACCGTCACATCACACACTCCCGGGGTCAGACACAGAGTGAAAATCCCTCCACACCGTCCCATCACACACTCCCGGGGTCAGACACAGAGTGAAACTCCCTCCACACCGTCACATCACACACTCCCGGGGTCAGACACAGAGTGAAAATCCCTCCACACCGTCCCATCACACAATCCCGGGGTCAGACACAGAGTGAATCTCCCTCCTCACCATCCCATCACACACTCCCGGGGTCAGACACAGAGTGAATCTCCCTCCACACCGTCCCATGACACACTCCCGGGGTCAGACACACAGTGAATCTCCCTCCACACCGTCCCATCACACACTCCCGGGGTCAGACACAGAGTGACTCTCCCTCCACACCGTCCCATCATACACTCCCGGGGTCAGACAGAGTGAATCTCCCTCCACACCGTCCCATCACACACTCCCGGGGTCAGACACAGAGTGAATCTCCCTCCACACCGTCCCATCACACACTCCCGGGGTCAGACACAGAGTGAATCTCCCTCCACACCGTCCCATCACACACTCCCGGGGTCAGACACAGAGTGTATCTCCCTCCGCACCGTCCCATCACACACTCTAGGGGTCAGACACAGAGAGAATATCCCTCCACACCATCCCATCACACACTCCCGGGGTCAGACACAGAGTGAATCTCCCTCCACACCGTCCCATCACACACTCCCGGGGTCAGACACAGAGTGAATCTCCCTCCACACCATCCCATCACACACTCCCGGGGTCAGACAGAATGAATCTCCCTCCACTCACCCCCAGGGTCAGACACAGAGTAAAACTCCCTCCACACACTCCCGGGGACAGACACAGTGTGAATAACCATCCACACCGTCCCATCACACACTCCCGGGGTCGGACACAGAGTTACTCTCCCTCCACACCGTCCCATCACACACTCCCCGGTTCAGACACAGAGTGAAACTCCCTCCACACCGTCCCATCACACACTCTAGGTGTCAGACATGGAGTGAATCTCCCTCCACACCGTCCCATCACACACTCCCGGGGTCAGACACAGAGTGACTCTCCTTCCACACGGTCCCATCACACACTCCCGGGGTCAGACACAGAGTGAAACTCCCTCCACACACTCCCGGGGTCAGAGACAAAGTGAATCTCGCTCCACACCGTCCCATCACACACTCCCGGGGTCAGACACAGAGTGAAACTCCCTCCACACCGTCACATCACACACTCCCGGGGTCAGACACAGAGTGACACTCCCTCCACACCGTCCCATCACACACTCTAGGGGTCAGACATGGAGTGAATCTCCCTCCACACCGTCCCATCACACACTCCCGGGGTCAGACACAAAGTGACTCTCCTTCCACACGGTCCCATCACACACTCCCGGGGTCAGACACACAGTGAATCTCCGTCCGCACCGTCCCATCACACACTCCAGGGGTCAGACACAGAGTGAATCTCCCTCCACACCGTCCCATCACACACTCCCGGGGTCAGACACAGAGTGACTCTCCCTCCACACCGTCCCATCACATACTCCCTGGGTCAGACTCAGAGTGAATCTCCCTCCACACCGTCCCATCATACACTCCCGGGGTCAGACACAGAGTGAAGCTCCCTCCACACCGTCCCAGCACACACTCTTGGGGTCAGACGCAGAGTGAATCTCCCTCCGCACCGTCCCATCAGACACTCTAGTGGTCAGACATAGAGTGAATCTCCCTCCACACCGTCCCATCACACACTCCCGGGGTCAGACACAGAGTGAATCTCCCTCCACACCATCCCATCACACACTCCCGGGGTCAGACAGAGTGAATCTCCCTCCACTCACCCCCAGGGTCAGACACAGAGTGTATCTCCCTCCGCACCGTCCCATCACACACTCCCGGGGTAATACACAGAGTGAATCTCCCTCCACACCATCCCATCACATACTCCCGGGGTCAGACAGAGTGAATCTCCCTCCACTCACCCCCAGGGTCAGACACAGAGTGAAACTCCCTCCACACACTCCCGGGGACAGACACAGAGTGAATCACCATCCACACCATCCCATCACACA
>NW_026780048.1:0-57045 GCF_030144855.1 Hypanus sabinus | reverse complement strand
AACGGGAATTGTATTTGTCCCTTCACTGTTCATCTTTGAAGTGATTTGTATTAACCCCTTCACTGTTCACTGTTGAAGGAATTGTATTAGTCCCTTCACTGTACACTGTTGAAGTGAACAGTATTTAACTCTTCATTGTTCACCGTCGAAGGGAACCTTATTAGTCCCTTCAATGTTCACAGTTGCAGGGAAATGTATTAATCTCTTCTCTGTTCACAGTTGAAGGGAACTGTATTACTCCCTTCACTGTTCACGGTCGAAGTGAACTGTATTAATCGCATCACTGTTCACACTCAGAGGGAATTGTATTAATCTCTTCTCTGTTCACTGTTGAAGGGAACTGTATTCAGCTCTTCACTGTTCACTCTCAAAGGGAAATTTATTAGTCCCTTCAATGTTCATGTTCGAAGAGAACTGTATTAAACTCTTCACTGTAAACTGTCGAATGGAACTGTATTAATCTCTTCACTGTTCACTGTCGAATGGAACTATATTAGTCTCTTGAATCATCACTGTTGAAAGGAACGGTATTAATCTCTTCACTGTTCACTGTCAAAGGGAACTGTATTAGTCCCTTCACTGTTCACTGTTGAAGGGAACTGTATTGAGCTCTTCACTGTTCACTCTCAAAGGGAACCGTATTAGTCCCTTCAATGTTCACGTTCGAAGAGAACTGTATTAAACTCTTCACTGTTCACTGTCGAATGGAACTGTATTAATCTCTTCACTGTTCACTGCCGAATGGAACTATATTAGTCTCTTGAATCATCACTGTTGAAAGGAACGGTATTAATGTCTTCACTGTTCACTGTCGAAGGGAACTGTATTAGTCCCTTCACTGTTCACGGTCGAAGTGAACTGTATTAATCGCATCACTGTTCACAGTCAGAGGGAATTGTATTAGTCTCTTCTCTGTTCACTGTTGAAGGGAACGGTATTCAGCTCTTCACTGTTCACTCTCAAAGGGAACCTTATTAGTCCCTTCACTGTTCACGGTCGAAGGGAACTGTATTAGTCCCTTCACTCTTCACTGTCGAAAGAACTGTACTAGTCCTTTCACTGTTCACTGTCGAAGGGAACTGTATTAGTAACTCAATGCTTTCGTTCGAAGGGAACTGTTTTAGTCTCTTCAATCTTCACTGTTGTAAGGAACGGGATTAATCTCTTCACTGTTCACTGTTGAAGGGAACTGTATTAGTCACTTCACTCTTCACTGTCGAAAGAACTGTACTAGTCCTTTCACTGTTCACTGTCAAAGGGTATTGTATTTGTCCCTTCACTGTTCATCTTTGAAGTGATTTGTATTAACCCCTTCACTGTTCACTGTTGAAGGAATTGTATTAGTCCCTTCACTGTACACTGTTGAAGTGAACTGTATTTAACTCTTCATTGTTCACTGTCGAAGGGAACCTTATTAGTCCCTTCAATGTTCACAGTTGCAGGGAAATGTATTAATCTCTTCTCTGTTCACAGTTGAAGGGAACTGTATTACTCCCTTCACTGTTCACGGTCGAAGTGAACTGTATTAATCGCATCACTGTTCACAGTCAGAGGGAATTGTATTAATCTCTTCTCTGTTCACTGTTGAAGGGAACTGTATTCAGCTCTTCACTGTTCACTCTCAAAGGGAAATTTATTAGTCCCTTCAATGTTCATGTTCGAAGAGAACTGTATTAAACTCTTCACTGTTCACTGTCGAATGGAACTGTATTAATCTCTTCACTGTTCACTGTCGAATGGAACTATATTAGTCTCTTGAATCATCACTGTTGAAAGGAACGGTATTAATCTCTTCACTGTTAACTGTCAAAGGGAACTGTATTAGTCCCTTCACTGTTCACTGTTGAAGGGAACTGTATTGAGCTCTTCACTGTTCACTCTCAAAGGGAACCGTATTAGTCCCTTCAATGTTCACGTTCGAAGAGAACTGTATTAAACTCTTCACTGTTCACTGTCGAATGGAACTGTATTAATCTCTTCACTGTTCACTGCCGAATGGAACTATATTAGTCTCTTGAATCATCACTGTTGAAAGGAACGGTATTAATCTCTTCACTGTTCACTGTCAAAGGGAACTGTATTAGTCCCTTCACTGTTCACTGTTGAAGGGAACTGTATTGAACTCTTCACTGTTCACTGTCTAAGGGAATTGTATTAGTCTCTTCTCTGTTCACTGTTGAAGGGAACTGTATTGAGCTCTTCACTGTTCACTCTCAAAGGGAACCGTATTAGTCCCTTCAATGTTCACGTTCGAAGAGAACTGTATTAAACTCTTCACTGTTCACTGTCGAATGGAACTGTATTAATCTCTTCACTGTTCACTGCCGAATGGAACTATATTATTCTCTTGAATCATCACTGTTGAAAGGAACGGTATTAATGTCTTCACTGTTCACTGTCGAAGGGAACTGTATTAGTCCCTTCACTGTTCACGGTCGAAGTGAACTGTATTAATCGCATCACTGTTCACAGTCAGAGGGAATTGTATTAGTCTCTTCTCTGTTCACTGTTTAAGGGAACGTTATTCAGCTCTTCACTGTTCACTCTCAAAGGGAAATTTATTAGTCCCTTCAATGTTCATGTTCGAAGAGAACTGTATTAAACTCTTCACTGTTCACTGTCTAATGGAACTGTATTAATCTCTTCACTGTTCACTGTCGAATGGAACTATATTAGTCTCTTGAATCATCACTGTTGAAAGGAACGGTATTAATCTCTTCACTGTTCACTGTCAAAGGGAACTGTATTAGTCCCTTCACTGTTCACTGTTGAAGGGAACTGTATTGAACTCTTCACTGTTCACTGTCTAAGGGAATTGTATTAGTCTCTTCTCTGTTCACTGTTGAAGGGAACTGTATTGAGCTCTTCACTGTTCACTCTCAAAGGGAACCGTATTAGTCCCTTCAAAGTTCACGTTCGAAGAGAACTGTATTAAACTCTTCACTGTTCACTGTCGAATGGTACTGTATTAATCTCTTCACTGTTCACTGCCGAATGGAACTATATTAGTCTCTTGAATCATCACTGTTGAAAGGAACGGTATTAATCTCTTCACTGTTCACAGTCGAAGGGAACTGTATTAGTCCCTTCACTGTTCACTGTCGAAAGAACTGTACTAGTCCTTTCACTGTTCACTGTCAAAGGGAATTGTATTTGTCCCTTAACTGTTCATCTTTGAAGTGATCTGTATTAACCCCTTCACTGTTCACTGTTGAAGGAATTGTATTAGTCCCTTCACTATACACTGTTGAAGTGAACTGTATTTAACTCTTCATTGTTCACTGTCGAAGGGAACCTTATTAGTGCCTTCAATGTTCACAGTTGCAGGGAAATGTATTAATCTCTTCTGTGTTCACTGTTGAAGGGAACTGTATTAGTCTCTTCACTCTTCACTGTTGAAGTGAACTGTATTTAACGCTTCACTGTTCACGGTCAAAGGGAACTGTATTAGTCCCTTCACTGTTCACCTTCGAAGGGAACAGTATTAGTCCCTTCACTCTTCACTGTCGAAAGAACTGTACTAGTCCTTTCACTGTTCACTGTCAAAGGGAATTGTATTTGTCCCTTCACTGTTCATCTTTGAAGTGATCTGTATTAACCCCTTCACTGTTCACTGTTGAAGGAATTGTATTAGTCCCTTCACTGTACACTGTTGAAGTGAACTGTATTTAACTCTTCATTGTTCACTGTCGAAGGGAACCTTATTAGTCCCTTCAATGTTCACAGTTGCAGGGAAATGTATTAATCTCTTCTCTGTTCACAGTTGAAGGGAACTGTATTAGTCCCTTCTCTCTTCACTGTTGAAGCGAACTGTATTTAACGCTTCATTGTTCACGGTCAAAGGGAACTGTATTAGTCCCTTCACTGTTCACCTTCGAAGGGAACAGTATTAGTCCCATCACTGTTCACGGTCGAAGTGAACTGTATTAATCGCATCACTGTTCACGGTCAAAGGGAACTGTATTAATCCCTTCACTGTTCACTGTTGAAGGGAACTGTATTAATCTCTTCACTGTTCACTGTCTAAGGGAATTGTATTAGTCTCTTCTCTGTTCACTGTTGAAGGGAACTGTATTGAGCTCTTTACTGTTCACTCTCAAAGGGAACCTTATTAGTCCCTTCAATGTTCACGTTCGAAGAGAACTGTATTAAACTCTACACTGTTCACTGTCGAATGGAACTGTATTAGTCTCTTGAATCATCACTGTTGAAAGGAACGGTATTAATCTCTTCTCTGTATACTGTCGAAGGAAACTGTATTAGTCTCTTCAATGTTCACGTTCGAAGAGAACTGTATTAAACTCTTCATTGTTCACTGTCGAATGGAACTGTATTAGTCCCTTCAATGTTTTTGTTCGAAGGGAACTGTATTAATCTCTTCACTGTTCACTGCCGAAGGGAACTGTATTACTCCCTTCACTGTTCACGGTCGAAGTGAACTGTATTAATCGCATCACTGTTGACGGTCAGAGGGAATTAGTCTCTTCTCTGTTCACTGTTGAAGGGAACTGTATTCAGCTCTTCACTGTTCACTCTCAAAGGGAAATTTATTAGTCCCTTCAATGTTCATGTTCGAAGAGAACTGTATTAAGCTCTTCACTGTTCACTGTCGAATGGAACTGTATTAATCTCTTCACTGTTCACTGTCGAATGGAACTATATTAGTCTCTTGAATCATCACTGTTGAAAGCAACGGTATTAATCTCTTCACTGTTCACTGTCAAAGGGAACTGTATTAGTCCCTTCACTGTTCACGGTCGAAGTGAACTGTATTGAACTCTTCACTGTTCACTGTCTAAGGGAATTGTATTAGTCTCTTCTCTGTTCACTGTTGAAGGGAACTGTATTGAGCTCTTCACTGTTCACTCTCAAAGGGAACCGTATTAGTCCCTTCAATGTTCACGTTCGAAGAGAACTGTATTAAACTCTTCACTGTTCACTGTCGAATGGAACTGTATTAATCTCTTCACTGTTCACTGCCGAATGGAACTATATTATTCTCTTGAATCATCACTGTTGAAAGGAACGGTATTAATGTCTTCACTGTTCACTGTCGAAGGGAACTGTATTAGTCCCTTCACTGTTCACGGTCGAAGTGAACTGTATTAATCGCATCACTGTTCACAGTCAGAGGGAATTGTATTAGTCTCTTCTCTGTTCACTGTTGAAGGGAACGTTATTCAGCTCTTCACTGTTCACTCTCAAAGGGAAATTTATTAGTCCCTTCAATGTTCATGTTCGAAGAGAACTGTATTAAACTCTTCACTGTTCACTGTCTAATGGAACTGTATTAATCTCTTCACTGTTCACTGTCGAATGGAACTATATTAGTCTCTTGAATCATCACTGTTGAAAGGAACGGTATTAATCTCTTCACTGTTCACTGTCAAAGGGAACTGTATTAGTCCCTTCACTGTTCACTGTTGAAGGGAACTGTATTGAACTCTTCACTGTTCACTGTCTAAGGGAATTGTATTAGTCTCTTCTCTGTTCACTGTTGAAGGGAACTGTATTGAGCTCTTCACTGTTCACTCTCAAAGGGAACCGTATTAGTCCCTTCAAAGTTCACGTTCGAAGAGAACTGTATTAAACTCTTCACTGTTCACTGTCGAATGGTACTGTATTAATCTCTTCACTGTTCACTGCCGAATGGAACTATATTAGTCTCTTGAATCATCACTGTTGAAAGGAACGGTATTAATCTCTTCACTGTTCACAGTCGAAGGGAACTGTATTAGTCCCTTCACTGTTCACTGTCGAAAGAACTGTACTAGTCCTTTCACTGTTCACTGTCAAAGGGAATTGTATTTGTCCCTTAACTGTTCATCTTTGAAGTGATCTGTATTAACCCCTTCACTGTTCACTGTTGAAGGAATTGTATTAGTCCCTTCACTATACACTGTTGAAGTGAACTGTATTTAACTCTTCATTGTTCACTGTCGAAGGGAACCTTATTAGTGCCTTCAATGTTCACAGTTGCAGGGAAATGTATTAATCTCTTCTGTGTTCACTGTTGAAGGGAACTGTATTAGTCTCTTCACTCTTCACTGTTGAAGTGAACTGTATTTAACGCTTCACTGTTCACGGTCAAAGGGAACTGTATTAGTCCCTTCACTGTTCACCTTCGAAGGGAACAGTATTAGTCCCTTCACTCTTCACTGTCGAAAGAACTGTACTAGTCCTTTCACTGTTCACTGTCAAAGGGAATTGTATTTGTCCCTTCACTGTTCATCTTTGAAGTGATCTGTATTAACCCCTTCACTGTTCACTGTTGAAGGAATTGTATTAGTCCCTTCACTGTACACTGTTGAAGTGAACTGTATTTAACTCTTCATTGTTCACTGTCGAAGGGAACCTTATTAGTCCCTTCAATGTTCACAGTTGCAGGGAAATGTATTAATCTCTTCTCTGTTCACAGTTGAAGGGAACTGTATTAGTCCCTTCTCTCTTCACTGTTGAAGCGAACTGTATTTAACGCTTCATTGTTCACGGTCAAAGGGAACTGTATTAGTCCCTTCACTGTTCACCTTCGAAGGGAACAGTATTAGTCCCATCACTGTTCACGGTCGAAGTGAACTGTATTAATCGCATCACTGTTCACGGTCAAAGGGAACTGTATTAATCCCTTCACTGTTCACTGTTGAAGGGAACTGTATTAATCTCTTCACTGTTCACTGTCTAAGGGAATTGTATTAGTCTCTTCTCTGTTCACTGTTGAAGGGAACTGTATTGAGCTCTTTACTGTTCACTCTCAAAGGGAACCTTATTAGTCCCTTCAATGTTCACGTTCGAAGAGAACTGTATTAAACTCTACACTGTTCACTGTCGAATGGAACTGTATTAGTCTCTTGAATCATCACTGTTGAAAGGAACGGTATTAATCTCTTCTCTGTATACTGTCGAAGGAAACTGTATTAGTCTCTTCAATGTTCACGTTCGAAGAGAACTGTATTAAACTCTTCATTGTTCACTGTCGAATGGAACTGTATTAGTCCCTTCAATGTTTTTGTTCGAAGGGAACTGTATTAATCTCTTCACTGTTCACTGCCGAAGGGAACTGTATTACTCCCTTCACTGTTCACGGTCGAAGTGAACTGTATTAATCGCATCACTGTTGACGGTCAGAGGGAATTAGTCTCTTCTCTGTTCACTGTTGAAGGGAACTGTATTCAGCTCTTCACTGTTCACTCTCAAAGGGAAATTTATTAGTCCCTTCAATGTTCATGTTCGAAGAGAACTGTATTAAGCTCTTCACTGTTCACTGTCGAATGGAACTGTATTAATCTCTTCACTGTTCACTGTCGAATGGAACTATATTAGTCTCTTGAATCATCACTGTTGAAAGCAACGGTATTAATCTCTTCACTGTTCACTGTCAAAGGGAACTGTATTAGTCCCTTCACTGTTCACTGTTGAAGGGAACTGTATTGAACTCTTCACTGTTCACTGTCTAAGGGAATTGTATTAGTCTCTTCTCTGTTCACTGTTGAAGGGAACTGTATTGAGCTCTTCACTGTTCACTCTCAAAGGGAACCTTATTAGTCCCTTCAATGTTCACATTCGAAGAGAACTGTATTAAACTCTTCACTGTTCACTGTCGAATGGAACTGTATTAGTGTCTTGAATCATCTCTGTTGAAAGGAACGGTATTAATCTCTTCACTGTTCACTGTCGAAGGGAACTGTATTAGTCCCTTCACTGTTCACTGTTGAAGGGAACTGTATTGAACTCTTCACTGTTCACTGTCTAAGGGAATTATATAAGTCTCTTCTCTGTTCACTGTTGAAGGGAACTGTATTGAGCTCTTCACTGTTCACTCTCAAAGGGAACTGTATTAGTCCCTTCTCTCTTCACTGTCGAAAGAACTGTACTAGTCCTTTCACTGTTCACTGTCAAAGGGAATTGTATTTGTCCCTTCAGTGTTCATCTTTGAAGTGATCTGTATTAACCCCTTCACTGTTCACTGTTGAAGGAATTGTATTAGTCCCTTCACTGTACACTGTTGAAGTGAACTGTATTTAACTCTTCATTGTTCACTGTCGAAGGGAACCTTATTAGTCCCTTCAACGTTCACAGTTGCAGGGAAATGTATTAATCTCTTCTCTGTTCAATGTTGAAGGGAACTGTATTAGTCTCTTCACTCTTCACTGTTGAAGTGAACTGTATTTAACGCTTCACTGTTCACGGTCAAAGGGAACTGTATTAGTCCCTTCACTGTTCACCTTCGAAGGGAACAGTATTAGTCCCTTCACTGTTCACGGTCGAAGTGAACTGTATTAATCGCATCACTGTTCACGGTCAAAGGGAACGGTATTAATCCCTTCACTGTTCACTGTTGAAGGGAACTGTATTAATCTCTTCACTGTTCACTGTCTAAGGGAATTGTATTAGTCTCTTCTCTGTTCACTGCTGAAGGGAACTGTATTGAGCTCTTCACTGTTCACTCTCAAAGGGAACCTTATTAGTCCCTTCAATGTTCACGTTCGAAGAGAACTGTATTAAACTCTTCACTGTTCACTGGTGAAGGGAACTGTATTAGTAACTCAATGTTTTCGTTCGAAGGGAACTGTTTTAGTCTCTTCAATCTTCACTGTTGTAAGGAATGGGATTAATCTCTTCATTGTTCACTGTTGAAGGGAACTGTATTAGTCACTTCACTCTTCACTGTCGAAAGAACTGTACTAGTGCTTTCACTGTTCACTGTCAAAGGGAATTGTATTTGGACCTTCACTGTTCATCTTTGAAGTGATCTGTATTAACCCCTTCACTGTTCACTGTTGAAGGAATTGTATTAGTCCCTTCACTGTACACTGTTGAAGTGAACTGTATTTAACTCTTCATTGTTCACTGTCGAAGGGAACCTTATTAGTCCCTTCAATGTTCACAGTTGCAGGGAAATGTATTAATCTCTTCTCTGTTCACAGTTGAAGGGAACTGTATTAGTCCCTTCACTTTTCACTGTTGAAGCGAACTGTATTTAACGCTTCACTGTTCACGGTCAAAGGGAACTGTATTAGTCCCTTCACTGTTCACCTTCGAAGGGAACAGTATTAGTCCCTTCACTGTTCATGGTCGAAGTGAACTGTATTAATCGCATCACTGTTCACGGTCAAAGGGAACTGTATTAATCCCTTCACTGTTCACTGTTGAAGGGAACTGTATTAATCTCTTCACTGTTCACTGTCTAAGGGAATTGTATTAGTCTCTTCTCTGTTCACTGCTGAAGGGAACTGTATTGAGCCCTTCACTGTTCACTCTCAAAGGGAACCTTATTAGTCCCTTCACTGTTCACGGTCGAAGGGAACTGTTTTAGTCCCTTCACTCTTCACTGTCGAAAGAACTGTACTAGTCCTTTCACTGTTCACTGTCGAAGGGAACTGTATTAGTAACTCAATGTTTTCGTTCGAAGGGAACTGTTTTAGTCTCTTCAATCTTCACTGTTGTAAGGAACGGGATTAATCTCTTCACTGTTCACTGTTGAAGGGAACTGTATTAGTCCCTTCATTCTTCACTGTCGAAAGAACTGTACTAGTCCTTTCACTGTTCACTGTCAAAGGGAATTGTATTTGTCCCTTCACTGTTCATCTTTGAAGTGATCTGTATTAACCCCTTCACTGTTCACGGTTGAAGGAATTGTAGTAGTCACTTCACTGTACACTGTTGAAGTGAACTGTATTTAACTCTTCATTGTTCACTGTCGAAGGGAACCTTATTAGTCCCTTCAATGTTCACAGTTGCAGGGAAATATATTAATCTCTTATCTGTTCACTGTTGAAGGGAACTGTATTAGTCTCTTCACTCCTCACTGTTGAAGCGAACTGTATTTAACGCTTCACTGTTCACGCTCAAAGGGAACTGTATTAGTCCCTTCACTGTTCACCTTCGAAGGGAACTGTATTAGTCCCTTCACTGTTCACTGTCGAAGGAATTGTATTAGTCCCTTCTCTGTACACTGTTGAAGTGAACTGTATTTAACTCTTCATTGTTCACTGTCGAAGGGAACCTTATTAGTCCCTTCAATGTTCAGAGTTGCAGGGAAATGTATTAATCTCTTCTCTGTTCACTGTTGAAGGGAACTGTATTAGTCTCTTCACTCTTCACTGTTGAAGCGAACTGTATTTAACGCTTCACTGTTCACGGTCAAAGGGAACTGTATTAGTCCCTTCACTGTTCACCTTCGAAGGGAACAGTATTAGTCCCTTCACTGTTCACGGTCGAAGTGAACTGTATTAATCGCATCACTGTTCACGGTCAAAGGGAACTGTATTAATCCCTTCACTGTTCACTGTTGAAGGGAACTGTATTAATCTCTTCACTGTTCACTGTCTAAGGGAATTGTATTAGTCTCTTCTCTGTTCACTGCTGAAGGGAACTGTATTGAGCTCTTCACTGTTCACTCTCAAAGGGAACCTTATTAGTCCCTTCACTGTTCACGGTCGAAGGGAACTGTATTAGTCCCTTCACTCTTCACTGTCGAAGGAACTGTACTAGTCCTTTCACTGTTCACTGTCGAAGGGAACTGTATTAGTAACTCAATGTTTTCGTTCGAAGGGAACTGTTTTAGTCTCTTCAATCTTCACTGTTGTAAGGAACGGGATTAATCTCTTCACTGTTCACTGTTGAAGGGAACTGTATTAGTCAATTCACTCTTCACTGTCGAAAGAACTGTACTAGTCCTTTCACTGTTCACTGTCAAAGGGAATTGTATTTGTCCCTTCACTGTTCACTGTTGAAGGAATTGTATTAGTCCCTTCACTGTACACTGTTGAACTGAACTGTATTTAACTCTTCATTGTTCACTGTCGAAGGGAACCTTATTAGTCCCTTCAATGTTCACAGTTGCAGGGAAATGTATTAATCGCTTCTCTGTTCACTGTTGAAGGGAACTGTATTAGTCTCTTCACTCTTCACTGTTGAAGTGAACTGTATTTAACGCGTCACTGTTCATGGTCAAAGGGAACTGTATTAGTCCCTTCACTGTTCACCTTCGAAGGGAACAGTATTAGTCCCTTCACTGTTCACGTTCGAAGTGAACTGTATTAATCGCATCACTGTTCACGGTGAAAGGGAACTGTATTAATCCCTTCACTGTTCACTGTTGAAGGGAACTGTATTAATCTCTTCACTGTTCACTCTCAAAGGGAAATTTATTAGTCCCTTCAATGTTTTTGTTCGAAGGGAACTGTATTAATCTCTTCACTGTTCACTGCCGAAGGGAACTGTATTACTCCCTTCACTGTTCACGGTCGAAGTGAACTGTATTAATCGCATCACTGTTCACAGTCAGAGGGAATTGTATTAGTCTCTTCTCTGTTCACTGTTGAAGGGAACTGTATTCAGCTCTTCACTGTTCACTCTCAAAGGGAAATTTATTAGTCCCTTCAATGTTCATGTTCGAAGAGAACTGTATTAAACTCTTCACTGTTCACTGTCGAATGGAACTGTATTAATCTCGAATGGAACTATATTAGTCTCTTGAATCATCACTGTTGAAAGGAACGGTATTAATCTCTTCACTGTTCACTGTCGAAGGGAACTGTATTAGTCGCTTTACTGTTCACTGTTGAAGGGAACTGTATTGAACTCTTCACTGTTCACTGTCTATGGGAATTGTATTAGTCTCTTCTCTGTTCACTGTTGAAGGGAACTGTAGTGAGCTCTTCACTGTTCACTCTCAAAGGGAACCTTATTAGTCCCTTCAATGTTCACGTTCGAAGAGAACTGTATTAAACTCTTCACTCTTCACTGTCGAAAGAACTGTACTAGTCCTTTCACTGTTCACTGTCGAAGGGAACTGTATTAGTAACTCAATGTTTTCGTTCGAAGGGAACTGTTTTAGTCTCTTCAATCTTCACTGTTGTAAGGAACGGGATTAATCTCTTCACTGTTCACTGTTGAAGGGAACTGTATTAGTCACTTCACTCTTCACTGTCGAAAGAACTGTACTAGTCCTTTCACTGTTCACTGTCAAAGGGAATTGTATTTGTCCCTTCACTGTTCATCTTTGAAGTGATTTGTATTAACCCCTTCACTGTTCACTGTTGAAGGAATTGTATTAGTCCCTTCACTGTACACTGTTGAAGTGAACTGTATTTAACTCTTCATTGTTCACTGTCGAAGGGAACCTTATTAGTCCCTTCAATGTTCACAGTTGCAGGGAAATGTATTAATCGCTTCTCTGTTCACTGTTGAAGGGAAATGTATTAGTCTCTTCACTCTTCACTGTTGAAGCGAACTGTATTTAATGCTTCACTGTTCATGGTCAAAGGGAACTGTATTAGTCCCTTCACTGTTCACCTTCGATGGGAACAGTATTAGTCCCTTCACTGTTCACGGTCGAAGTGAACTGTATTAATCGCATCACTGTTCACGGTCAAAGGGAACTGTATTAATCCCTTCACTGTTCACTGTTGAAGGGAACTGTACTAACCTCTTCACTGTTCACTGTCTAAGGGAATTGTATTAATCCCTTCATTGTTCACTGTTGAAGGGAACTGTATTAGTCTCTTCACTGTTCACTGTCAAAGGGAACTGTATTAGTCCCTTCAATGTTCACGTTCGAAGAGAACTGTATTAAACTCTTCATTGTTCACTGTCGAATGGAACTGTATTAGTCCCTTCAATGTTTTTGTTCGAAGGGAACTGTATTATTCTCTTCACTGTTCACTGTCGAAGGGAACTGTATTACTCACTTCACTGTTCACGGTCGAAGTGAACTGTATTAATCGCATCACTGTTCACGGTTAGAGGGAATTGTATTAGTCTCTTGAATCATCACTGTTGAAAGTAACTGTATTAATCTCTTCACTGTTCACTGTCGAAGGGAACTGTATTAGTCCCTTCACTGTTCACTGTTGAAGGGAACTGTATTGAACTCTTCACTGTTCACTGTCGAAGGGAACTCTATTAGTCCCTTCAATGCTCACGTTCGAAGAGAACTGTATTAAACTCTTCATTGTTCACTGTCGAATGGAACTGTATTAGTCCCTTCAATGTTTTTGTTTGAAGGGAACTGTATTAATCTCTTCACTGTTCACTGTTGAAGGGAACTGTATTGAGCTCTTCACTGTTCACTCTCAAAGGGAACCGTATTAGTCCCTTCAATGTTCACGTTCGAAGAGAACTGTATTAAACTCTTCACTGTTCACTGTCGAATGGAACTGTATTAATCTCTTCACTGTTCACTGCCGAATGGAACTATATTAGTCTCTTGAATCATCACTGTTGAAAGGAACGGTATTAATGTCTTCACTGTTCACTGTCGAAGGGAACTGTATTAGTCCCTTCACTGTTCACGGTCGAAGTGAACTGTATTAATCGCATCACTGTTCACAGTCAGAGGGAATTGTATTAGTCTCTTCTCTGTTCACTGTTGAAGGGAATGGTATTCAGCTCTTCACTGTTCACTCTCAAAGGGAACCTTATTAGTCCCTTCACTGTTCACGGTCGAAGGGAACTGTATTAGTCCCTGCACTCTTCACTGTCGAAAGAACTGTACTAGTCCTTTCACTGTTCACTGTCGAAGGGAACTGTATTAGTAACTCAATGTTTTCGTTCGAAGGGAACTGTTTTAGTCTCTTCAATCTTCACTGTCGAAAGAACTGTACTAGTCCTTTCACTGTTCACTGTCAAAGGGAATTGTATTTGTCCCTTCACTGTTCATCTTTGAAGTGATTTGTATTAACCCCTTCACTGTTCACTGTTGAAGGAATTGTATTAGTCCCTTCACTGTACACTGTTGAAGTGAACAGTATTTAACTCTTCATTGTTCACTGTCGAAGGGAACCTTATTAGTCCAATGTTCACAGTTGCAGGGAAATGTATTAATCTCTTCTCTGTTCACAGTTGAAGGGAACTGTATTACTCCCTTCACTGTTCACGGTCGAAGTGAACTGTATTAATCGCATCACTGTTCACAGTCAGAGGGAATTGTATTAATCTCTTCTCTGTTCACTGTTGAAGGGAACTGTATTCAGCTCTTCACTGTTCACTCTCAAAGGGAAATTTTTTAGTCCCTTCAATGTTCATGTTCGAAGAGAACTGTATTAAACTCTTCACTGTAAACTGTCGAATGGAACTGTATTAATCTCTTCACTGTTCACTGTCGAATGGAACTATATTAGTCTCTTGAATCATCACTGTTGAAAGGAACGGTATTAATCTCTTCACTGTTCACTGTCAAAGGGAACTGTATTAGTCCCTTCACTGTTCACTGTTGAAGGGAACTGTATTGAGCTCTTCACTGTTCACTCTCAAAGGGAACCGTATTAGTCCCTTCAATGTTCACGTTCGAAGAGAACTGTATTAAACTCTTCACTGTTCACTGTCGAATGGAACTGTATTAATCTCTTCACTGTTCACTGCCGAATGGAACTATATTAGTCTCTTGAATCATCACTGTTGAAAGGAACGGTATTAATGTCTTCACTGTTCACTGTCGAAGGGAACTGTATTAGTCCCTTCACTGTTCACGGTCGAAGTGAACTGTATTAATCGCATCACTGTTCACAGTCAGAGGGAATTGTATTAGTCTCTTCTCTGTTCACTGTTGAAGGGAACGGTATTCAGCTCTTCACTGTTCACTCTCAAAGGGAACCTTATTAGTCCCTTCACTGTTCACGGTCGAAGGGAACTGTATTAGTCCCTTCACTCTTCACTGTCGAAAGAACTGTACTAGTCCTTTCACTGTTCACTGTCGAAGGGAACTGTATTAGTAACTCAATGCGTTCGTTCGAAGGGAACTGTTTTAGTCTCTTCAATCTTCACTGTTGTAAGGAACGGGATTAATCTCTTCACTGTTCACTGTTGAAGGGAACTGTATTAGTCACTTCACTCTTCACTGTCGAAAGAACTGTACTAGTCCTTTCACTGTTCACTGTCTAATGGAACTGTATTAGTCCCTTCAATGTTTTTGTTCGAAGGGAACTGTATTATTCTCTTCACTGTTCACTGTCGAAGGGAACTGTATTACTCACTTCACTGTTCACGGTCGAAGTGAACTGTATTAATCGCATCACTGTTCACGGTTAGAGGGAATTGTATTAGTCTCTTGAATCATCACTGTTGAAAGTAACTGTATTAATCTCTTCACTGTTCACTGTCGAAGGGAACTGTATTAGTCCCTTCACTGTTCACTGTTGAAGGGAACTGTATTGAACTCTTCACTGTTCACTGTCGAAGGGAACTCTATTAGTCCCTTCAATGCTCATGTTCGAAGAGAACTGTATTAAACTCTTCATTGTTCACTGTCGAATGGAACTGTATTAGTCCCTTCAATGTTTTTGTTTGAAGGGAACTGTATTAATCTCTTCATTGTTCACTGTCGAATGGAACTGTATTAGTCCCTTCAATGTTTTTGTTCGAAGGGAACTGTATTAATCTCTTCACTGTTCACTGCCGAAGGGAACTGTATTACTCCCTTCACTGTTCACGGTCGAAGTGAACTGTATTAATCGCATCACTGTTCACAATCAGAGGGAATTGTATTAGTCTCTTCTCTGTTCACTGTTGAAGGGAACGGTATTCATCTCTTCACTGTTCACTCTCAAAGGGAAATTTATTAGTCCCTTCAATGTTCATGTTCGAAGAGAACTGTATTAAACTCTTCACTGTTCACTGTCTAATGGAACTGTATTAATCTCTTCACTGTTCACTGTCGAATGGAACTATATTAGTCTCTTGAATCATCACTGTTGAAAGGAACGGTATTAATCTCTTCACTGTTCACTGTCAAAGGGAACTGTATTAGTCCCTTCACTGTTCACTGTTGCAGGGAACTGTATTGAACTCTTCACTGTTCACTGTCTAAGGGAATTGTATTGGTCTCTTCTCTGTTCACTGTTGAAGGGAACTGTATTGAGCTCTTCACTGTTCACTCTCAAAGGGAACCGTATTAGTCCCTTCAAAGTTCACGTTCGAAGAGAACTGTATTAAACTCTTCATTGTTCACTGTCGAATGGAACTGTATTAATCTCTTCACTGTTCACTGCCGAATGGAACTATATTTGTCTCTTGAATCATCACTGTTGAAAGGAACGGTATAAATCTCTTCACTGTTCACAGTCGAAGGGAACTGTATTAGTCCCTTCACTGTACACTGTCGAAAGAACTGTACTAGTCCTTTCACTGTTCACTGTCGAAGGGAACTGTATTAGTAACTCAATGTTTTCGTTCGAAGGGAACTGTTTTAGTCTCTTCAATCTTCACTGTTGTAAGGAACGGGATTAATCTCTTCACTGTTCACTGTTGAAGGGAACTGTATTAGTCACTTCACTCTTCACTGTCGAAAGAACTGTACTAGTCCTTTCACTGTTCACTGTCAAAGGGAATTGTATTTGTCCCTTCACTGTTCATCTTTGAAGTGATCTGTATTAACCCCTTCACTGTTCACTGTTGAAGGAATTGTATTAGTCCCTTCACTGTACACTGTTGAAGTGAACTGTATTTAACTCTTCATTGTTCACTGTCGAAGGGAACCTTATTAGTCCCTTCAATGTTCACAGTTGCAGGGAAATGTATTAATCGCTTCTCTGTTCACTGTTGAAGGGAACTGTATTAGTCTCTTCACTCTTCACTGTTGAAGCGAACTGTATTTAACGCTTCACTGTTCACGGTCAAAGGGAACTGTATTAGTCCCTTCACTGTTCACCTTCGAAGGGAACAGTATTAGTCCCTTCACTGTTCACGGTCGAAGTGAACTGTATTAATCGCATCACTGTTCACGGTCAAAGGGAACTGTATTAATCCCTTCACTGTTCACTGTTGAAGGGAACTGTACTAATCTCTTCACTGTTCACTGTCTAAGGGAATTGTATTAATCCCTTCATTGTTCACTGTTGAAGGGAACTGTATTAGTCTCTTCACTGTTCACTGTCAAAGGGAACTGTATTAGTCCCTTCAATGTTCACGTTCGAAGAGAACTGTATTAAACTCTTCATTGTTCACTGTCGAATGGAACTGTATTAGTCCCTTCAATGTTTTTGTTCGAAGGGAACTGTATTATTCTCTTCACTGTTCACTGTCGAAGGGAACTGTATTACTCACTTCACTGTTCACGGTCGAAGTGAACTGTATTAATCGCATCACTGTTCACGGTTAGAGGGAATTGTATTAGTCTCTTGAATCATCACTGTTGAAAGTAACTGTATTAATCTCTTCACTGTTCACTGTCGAAGGGAACTGTATTAGTCCCTTCACTGTTCACTGTTGAAGGGAACTGTATTGAACTCTTCACTGTTCACTGTCGAAGGGAACTCTATTAGTCCCTTCAATGCTCACGTTCGAAGAGAACTGTATTGAACTCTTCATTGTTCACTGTCGAATGGAACTGTATTAGTCCCTTCAATGTTTTTGTTTGAGGGGAACTGTATTAATCTCTTAATTGTTCACTGTCGAATGGAACTGTATTAGTCCCTTCAATGTTTTTGTTCGAAGGGAACTGTATTAATCTCTTCACTGTTCACTGTCTAATGGAACTGTATTAATCTCTTCACTGTTCACTGTCGAATGGAACTGTATTAATCTCGAATGGAACTATATTAGTCTCTTGAATCATCACTGTTGAAAGGAACGGTATTAATCTCTTCACTGTTCACTGTCGAAGGGAACTGTATTAGTCCCTTTACTGTTCACTGTTGAAGGGAACTGTATTGAACTCTTCACTGTTCACTGTCTAAGGGAATTGTATTAGTCTCTTCTCTGTTCACTGTTGAAGGGAACTGTAGTGAGCTCTTCACTGTTCACTCTCAAAGGGAACCTTATTAGTCCCTTCAATGTTCACGTTCGAAGAGAACTGTATTAAACTCTTCACTCTTCACTGTCGAAAGAACTGTACTAGTCCTTTCACTGTTCACTGTCGAAGGGAACTGTATTAGTAACTCAATGTTTTCGTTCGAAGGGAACTGTTTTAGTCTCTTCAATCTTCACTGTTGTAAGGAACGGGATTAATCTCTTCACTGTTCTCTGTTGAAGGGGACTGTATTAGTCACTTCACTCTTCACTGTCGAAAGAACTGTACTAGTCCTTTCACTGTTCACTGTCAAAGGGAACCTTATTAGTCCCTTCAATGTTCACAGTTGCAGGGAAATGTATTAATCTCTTCTCTGTTCACTGTTGAAGGGAACTGTATTAGTCTCTTCACTCTTCACTGTTGAAGTGAACTGTATTTAACGCTTCACTGTTCACGGTCAAAGGGAACTGTATTAGTCCCTTCACTGTTCACCTTCGAAGGGAACAGTATTAGTCCCTTCACTCTTCACTGTCGAAAGAACTGTACTAGTCCTTTCACTGTTCACTGTCAAAGGGAATTGTATTTGTCCCTTCACTGTTCATCTTTGAAGTGATCTGTATTAACCCCTTCACTGTTCATGGTCGAAGTGAACTGTATTAATCGCATCACTGTTGACGGTCAGAGGGAATTAGTCTCTTCTCTGTTCACTGTTGAAGGGAACTGTATTCAGCTCTTCACTGTTCACTCTCAAAGGGAAATTTATTAGTCCCTTCAATGTTCATGTTCGAAGAGAACTGTATTAAGCTCTTCACTGTTCACTGTCGAATGGAACTGTATTAATCTCTTCACTGTTCACTGTCGAATGGAACTATATTAGTCTCTTGAATCATCACTGTTGAAAGCAACGGTATTAATCTCTTCACTGTTCACTGTCAAAGGGAACTGTATTAGTCCCTTCACTGTTCACTGTTGAAGGGAACTGTATTGAACTCTTCACTGTTCACTGTCTAAGGGAATTGTATTAGTCTCTTCTCTGTTCACTGTTGAAGGGAACTGTATTGAGCTCTTCACTGTTCACTCTCAAAGGGAACCTTATTAGTCCCCTCAATGTTCACATTCGAAGAGAACTGTATTAAACTCTACGCTGTTCACTGTCGAATGGAACTGTATTAGTGTCTTGAATCATCACTGTTGAAAGGAACGGTATTAATCTCTTCACTGTTCGCTGTCGAAGGGAACTGTATTAGTCCCTTCACTGTTCACTGTTGAAGGGAACTGTATTGAACTCTTCACTGTTCACTGTCTAAGGGAATTATATAAGTCTCTTCTCTGTTCACTGTTGAAGGGAACTGTATTGAGCTCTTCACTGTTCACTCTCAAAGGGAACTGTATTAGTCCCTTCTCTCTTCACTGTCGAAAGAACTGTACTAGTCCTTTCACTGTTCACTGTCAAAGGGAATTGTATTTGTCCCTTCAGTGTTCATCTTTGAAGTGATCTGTATTAACCCCTTCACTGTTCACTGTTGAAGGAATTGTATTAGTCCCTTCACTGTACACTGTTGAAGTGAACTGTATTTAACTCTTCATTGTTCACTGTCGAAGGGAACCTTATTAGTCCCTTCAACGTTCACAGTTGCAGGGAAATGTATTAATCTCTTCTCTGTTCAATGTTGAAGGGAACTGTATTAGTCTCTTCACTCTTCACTGTTGAAGTGAACTGTATTTAACGCTTCACTGTTCACGGTCAAAGGGAACTGTATTAGTCCCTTCACTGTTCACCTTCGAAGGGAACAGTATTAGTCCCTTCACTGTTCACGGTCGAAGTGAACTGCATTAATCGCATCACTGTTCACGGTCAAAGGGAACGGTATTAATCCCTTCACTGTTCACTGTTGAAGGGAACTGTATTAATCTCTTCACTGTTCACTGTCTAAGGGAATTGTATTAGTCTCTTCTCTGTTCACTGCTGAAGGGAACTGTATTGAGCTCTTCACTGTTCACTCTCAAAGGGAACCTTATTAGTCCCTTCACTGTTCACGGTCGAAGGGAACTGTTTTAGTCCCTTCACTCTTCACTGTCGAAAGAACTGTACTAGTCCTTTCACTGTTCACTGTCGAAGGGAACTGTATTAGTAACTCAATGTTTTCGTTCGAAGGGAACTGTTTTAGTCTCTTCAATCTTCACTGTTGTAAGGAACGGGATTAATCTCTTCACTGTTCACTGTTGAAGGGAACTGTATTAGTCCCTTCATTCTTCACTGTCGAAAGAACTGTACTAGTCCTTTCACTGTTCACTGTCAAAGGGAATTGTATTTGTCCCTTCAGTGTTCATCTTTGATGTGATCTGTATTAACCCCTTCACTGTTCACTGTTGAAGGAATTGTATTAGTCCCTTCACTGTACACTGTTGAAGTGAACTGTATTTAACTCTTCATTGTTCACTGTCGAAGGGAACCTTATTAGTCCCTTCAACGTTCACAGTTGCAGGGAAATGTATTAATCTCATCTCTGTTCACTGTTGAAGGGAACTGTATTAGTTTCTTCACTGTTGAAGTAAACTGTATTTAACGCTTCACTGTTCACGGTCAAAGGGAACTGTATTAGTCCCTTCACTGTTCACCTTCGAAGGGAACAGTATTAGTCCCTTCACTGTTCACGGTCGAAGTGAACTGTATTAAACTCTTCACTGTTCACTGTCGAAGGAAACTGTATTAGTCTCTTCACTGTTCACTCTTGAAGGAATTGTATTAGTCCCTTCACTGTTCACTGTTGAAAGGAACGGTATTAATCTCTTCTCTGTATACTGTCGAAGGAAACTGTATTAGTCTCTTCAATGTTCACTTTCGAAGAGAACTGTATTAAACTCTTCATTGTTCACTGTCGAATGGAACTGTATTAGTCCCTTCAATGTTCACGTTCGAAGAGAACTGTATTAAACTCTTCATTGTTCACTGTCGAATGGAACTGTATTAGTCCCTTCAATGTTTTTGTTCGAAGGGAACTGTATTAATCTCTTCACTGTTCACTGCCGAAGGGAACTGTATTACTCCCTTCACTGTTCACGGTCAAAGTGAACTGTATTAATCGCATCACTGTTCACAGTCAGAGGGAATTGTATTAGTCTCTTCTCTGTTCACTGTTGAAGGGAACTGTATTCAGCTCTTCACTCTTCACTCTCAAAGGGAAATTTATTAGTCCCTTCAATGTTCATGTTCGAAGAGAACTGTATTAAACTCTTCACTGTTCACTGTCGAATGGAACTGTATTAATCTCTTCACTGTTCACTGTCGAATGGAACTATATTAGTCTCTTGAATCATCACTGTTGAAAGGAACGGTATTAATCTCTTCACTGTTCACTGTCAAAGGGATCTGTATTAGTCCCTTCACTGTTCACTGTTGAAGGGAACTGTATTGAACTCTTCACTGTTCACTGTCTAAGGGAATTGTATTAGTCTCTTCTCTGTTCACTGTTGAAGGGAACTGTATTGAGCTCTTCACTGTTCACTCTGAAAGGGAACCGTATTAGTCCCTTCAATGTTCACGTTCGAAGAGAACTGTATTAAACTCTTCACTGTTCACTGTCGAATGGAACTGTATTAATCTCTTCACTGTTCACTGCCGAATGGAACTATATTAGTCTCTTGAATCATCACTGTTGAAAGGAACGGTATTAATCTCTTCACTGTTCACTGTCGAAGGGAACCTTATTAGTCCCTTCAATGTTCACGTTCGAAGAGAACTGTATTAAACTCTTCACTGTTCACTGTCGAAGGGAACTGTATTAGTAACTCAATGTTTTCGTTCGAAGGGAACTGTTTTAGTCTCTTCAATCTTCACTGTTGTAAGGAATGGGATTAATCTCTTCACTGTTCACTGTTGAAGGGAACAGTATTAGTCCCTTCACTGTTCACTGTCAAAGGGAATTGTATTTGTCCCTTCACTGTTCATCTTTGAAGTGATCTGTATTAACCCCTTCACTGTTCACTGTTGAAGGAATTGTATTAGTCCCTTCACTGTTCACTGTTGAAGTGAACTGTATTTAACTCTTCACTGTTCACTGTTGAAGGGAACTATATTAGTCTCTTGAATCATCACTGTTGAAAGGAACGGTATTAATCTCTTCACTGTTCACTGTCGAAGGGAACTGTATTAGTCCCTTCACTGTTCACTGTTGAAGGGAACTGTATTGAACTCTTCACTGTTCACTGTCTAAGGGAATTGTATTAGTCTCTTCTCTGTTCACTGTTGAAGGGAACTGTATTGAGCTCTTCACTGTTCTCTCTCAAAGGGAACCTTATTAGTCCCTTCAATGTTCACATTCGAAGAGAACTGTATTAAACTCTACGCTGTTCACTGTCGAATGGAACTGTATTAGTGTCTTGAATCATCACTGTTGAAAGGAACGGTATTAATCTCTTCACTGTTCGCTGTCGAAGGGAACTGTATTAGTCCCTTCACTGTTCACTGTTGAAGGGAACTGTATTGAACTCTTCACTGTTCACTGTCTAAGGGAATTATATAAGTCTCTTCTCTGTTCACTGTTGAAGGGAACTGTATTGAGCTCTTCACTGTTCACTCTCAAAGGGAACTGTATTAGTCCCTTCTCTCTTCACTGTCGAAAGAACTGTACTAGTCCTTTCACTGTTCACTGTCAAAGGGAATTGTATTTGTCCCTTCACTGTTCATCTTTGAAGTGATCTGTATTAACCCCTTAACTGTTCACTGTTGAAGGAATTGTATTAGTCCCTTCTCTGAACACTGTTGAAGTGAACTGTATTTAACTCTTCATTGTTCACTGTCGAAGGGAACCTTATTAGTCCCTTCAATGTTCACAGTTGCAGGGAAATGTATTAATCTCTTATCTGTTCATGTTGAAGGGAACTGTATTAGTCTCTTCACTCTTCACTGTTGAAGCGAACTGTATTTAATGCTTCACTGTTCACGCTCAAAGGGAACTGTATTAGTCCCTTCACTGTTCACCTTCGAAGGGAACAGTATTAGTCCCTTCACTGTTCACGGTCGAAGTGAACTGTATTAAACTCTTCACTGTTCACTGTCGAAGGAAACTGTATTAGTCTCTTCACTGTTCACTGTTGAAGGAATTGTATTAGTCCCTTCACTGTTCACTGTTGAAAGGAACGGTATTAATCTCTTCTCTGTATACTGTCGAAGGAAACTGTATTAGTCTCTTCAATGTTCACTTTCAAAGAGAACTGTATTAAACTCTTCATTGTTCACTGTTGAATGGAACTGTATTAGTCCCTTCAATGTTCACGTTTGAAGAGAACTGTATTAAACTCTTCATTGTTCACTGTCGAATGGAACTGTATTAGTCCCTTCAATGTTTTTGTTCGAAGGGAACTGTATTAATCTCTTCACTGTTCACTGCCGAAGGGATCTGTATTACTCCCTTCACTGTTCACGGTCAAAGTGAACTGCATTAATCGCATCACTGTTCACAGTCAGAGGGAATTGTATTAATCTCTTCTCTGTTCACTGTTGAAGGGAACTGTATTCAGCTCTTCACTGTTCACTGTCAAAGGGAACTGTATTAGTCCCTTCACTGTTCACTGTTGAAGGGAACTGTATTGAACTCTTCACTGTTCACTGTCTAAGGGAATTGTATTAGTCTCTTCTCTGTTCACTGTTGAAGGGAACTGTATTGAGCTCTTCACTGTTCACTCTCAAAGGGAACCTTATTAGTCCCTTCAATGTTCACATTCGAAGAGAACTGTATTAAACTCTACGCTGTTCACTGTCGAATGGAACTGTATTAGTGTCTTGAATCATCACTGTTGAAAGGAACGGTATTAATCTCTTCACTGTTCGCTGTCGAAGGGAACTGTATTAGTCCCTTCACTGTTCACTGTTGAAGGGAACTGTATTGAACTCTTCACTGTTCACTGTCTAAGGGAATTATATAAGTCTCTTCTCTGTTCACTGTTGAAGGGAACTGTATTGAGCTCTTCACTGTTCACTCTCAAAGGGAACTGTATTAGTCCCTTCTCTCTTCACTGTCGAAAGAACTGTACTAGTCCTTTCACTGTTCACTGTCAAAGGGAATTGTATTTGTCCCTTCAGTGTTCATCTTTGAAGTGATCTGTATTAACCCCTTCACTGTTCACTGTTGAAGGAATTGTATTAGTCCCTTCACTGTACACTGTTGAACTGAACTGTATTTAACTCTTCATTGTTCACTGTCGAAGGGAACCTTATTAGTCCCTTCAACGTTCACAGTTGCAGGGAAATGTATTAATCTCTTCTCTGTTCACAGTTGAAGGGAACTGTATTAGTCCCTTCACTCTTCACTGTTGAAGCGAACTGTATTTAACGCTTCACTGTTCACGGTCAAAGGGAACCGTATTAGTCCCTTCACTGTTCTCCTTCGAAGGGAACAGTATTAGTCCCTTCACTGTTCACGGTCGAAGTGAACTGTATTAATCGCATCACTGTTCACGGTCAAAGGGAACTGTATTAATCCCTTCACTGTTCACTGTTGAAGGGAACTGTACTAATCTCTTCACTGTTCACTGTCTAAGGGAATTGTATTAATCCCTTCATTGTTCACTGTTGAAGGGAACTGTATTAGTCTCTTCACTGTTCACTGTCAAAGGGAACTGTATTAGTCCCTTCAATGTTCACGTTCGAAGAGAACTGTATTAAACTCTTCATTGTTCACTGTCGAATGGAACTGTATTAGTCCCTTCAATGTTTTTGTTCGAAGGGAACTGTATTATTCTCTTCACTGTTCACTGTCGAAGGGAACTGTATTACTCACTTCACTGTTCACGGTCGAAGTGAACTGTATTAATCGCATCACTGTTCACGGTTAGAGGAAATTGTATTAGTCTCTTGAATCATCACTGTTGAAAGTAACTGTAATAATCTCTTCACTGTTCACTGTCGAAGGGAACTGTATTGAACTCTTCACTGTTCACTGTCGAAGGGAACTCTATTAGTCCCTTCAATGCTCACGTTCGAAGAGAACTGTATTAAACTCTTCATTGTTCACTGTCGAATGGAACTGTATTAGTCCCTTCAATGTTTTTGTTTGAAGGGAACTGTATTAATCTCTTCATTGTTCACTGTCGAATGGAACAGTATTAGTCCCTTCAATGTTTTTGTTCGAAGGGAACTGTATTAATCTCTTCACTGTTCACTGCCGAAGGGAACTGTATTACTCCCTTCACTGTTCACGGTCGAAGTGAACTGTATTAATCGCATCACTGTTCACAGTCAGAGGGAATTGTATTAGTCTCTTCTCTGTTCACTGTTGAAGGGAACGGTATTCAGCTCTTCACTGTTCACTCTCAAAGGGAAATTTATTAGTCCCTTCAATGTTCATGTTCGAAGAGAACTGTATTAAACTCTTCACTGTTCACTGTCTAATGGAACTGTATTAATCTCTTCACTGTTCACTGTTGAATGGAACTATATTAGTCTCTTGAATCATCACTGTTGAAAGGAACGGTATTAATCTCTTCACTGTTCACTGTCAAAGGGAACTGTATTAGTCCCTTCACTGTTCACTGTTGCAGGGAACTGTATTGAACTCTTCACTGTTCACTGTCTAAGGGAATTGTATTAGTCTCTTCTCTGTTCACTGTTGAAGGGAACTGTATTGAGCTCTTCACTGTTCACTCTCAAAGGGAACCGTATTAGTCCCTTCAAAGTTCACGTTCGAAGAGAACTGTATTAAACTCTTCATTGTTCACTGTCGAATGGAACTGTATTAATCTCTTCACTGTTCACTGCCGAATGGAACTATATTAGTCTCTTGAATCATCACTGTTGAAAGGAACGGTATAAATCTCTTCACTGTTCACAGTCGAAGGGAACTGTATTAGTCCCTTCACTGTTCACTGTCGAAAGAACTGTACTAGTCCTTTCACTGTTCACTGTCGAAGGGAACTGTATTAGTAACTCAATGTTTTCGTTCGAAGGGAACTGTTTTAGTCTCTTCAATCTTCACTGTTGTAAGGAACGGGATTAATCTCTTCACTGTTCACTGTTGAAGGGAACTGTATTAGTCACTTCACTCTTCACTGTCGAAAGAACTGTACTAGTCCTTTCACTGTTCACTGTCAAAGGGAATTGTATTTGTCCCTTCACTGTTCATCTTTGAAGTGATTTGTATTAACCCCTTCACTGTTCACTGTTGAAGGAATTGTATTAGTCCCTTCACTGTACACGGTCGAAGTGAACTGCATTAATCGCATCACTGTTGACGGTCAGAGGGAATTAGTCTCTTCTCTGTTCACTGTTGAAGGGAACTGTATTCAGCTCTTCACTGTTCACTCTCAAAGGGAAATTTATTAGTCCCTTCAATGTTCATGTTCGAAGAGAACTGTATTAAGCTCTTCACTGTTCACTGTCGAATGGAACTGTATTAATCTCTTCACTGTTCACTGTCGAATGGAACTATATTAGTCTCTTGAAACATCACTGTTGAAAGCAACGGTATTAATCTCTTCACTGTTCACTGTCAAAGGGAACTGTATTAGTCCCTTCACTGTTCACTGTTGAAGGGAACTGTATTGAACTCTTCACTGTTCACTGTCTAAGGGAATTGTATTAGTCTCTTCTCTGTTCACTGTTGAAGGGAACTGTATTGAGCTCTTCACTGTTCACTCTCAAAGGGAACCTTATTAGTCCCTTCAATGTTCACATTCGAAGAGAACTGTATTAAACTCTACGCTGTTCACTGTCGAATGGAACTGTATTAGTGTCTTGAATCATCACTGTTGAAAGGAACGGTATTAATCTCTTCACTGTTCGCTGTCGAAGGGAACTGTATTAGTCCCTTCACTGTTCACTGTTGAAGGGAACTGTATTGAACTCTTCACTGTTCACTGTCTAAGGGAATTATATAAGTCTCTTCTCTGTTCACTGTTGAAGGGAACTGTATTGAGCTCTTCACTGTTCACTCTCAAAGGGAACTGTATTAGTCCCTTCTCTCTTCACTGTCGAAAGAACTGTACTAGTCCTTTCACTGTTCACTGTCAAAGGGAATTGTATTTGTCCCTTCACTGTTCATCTTTGAAGTGATCTGTATTAACCCCTTAACTGTTCACTGTTGAAGGAATTGTATTAGTCCCTTCTCTGAACACTGTTGAAGTGAACTGTATTTAACTCTTCATTGTTCACTGTCGAAGGGAACCTTATTAGTCCCTTCAATGTTCACAGTTGCAGGGAAATGTATTAATCTCTTATCTGTTCATGTTGAAGGGAACTGTATTAGTCTCTTCACTCTTCACTGTTGAAGCGAACTGTATTTAATGCTTCACTGTTCACGCTCAAAGGGAACTGTATTAGTCCCTTCACTGTTCACCTTCGAAGGGAACAGTATTAGTCCCTTCACTGTTCACGGTCGAAGTGAACTGTATTAAACTCTTCACTGTTCACTTTCGAAGGAAACTGTATTAGTCTCTTCACTGTTCACTGTTGAAGGAATTGTATTAGTCCCTTCACTGTTCACTGTTGAAAGGAACGGTATTAATCTCTTCTCTGTATACTGTCGAAGGAAACTGTATTAGTCTCTTCAATGTTCACTTTCAAAGAGAACTGTATTAAACTCTTCATTGTTCACTGTTGAATGGAACTGTATTAGTCCCTTCAATGTTCACGTTTGAAGAGAACTGTATTAAACTCTTCATTGTTCACTTTCGAATGGAACTGTATTAGTCCCTTCAATGTTTTTGTTCGAAGGGAACTGTATTAATCTCTTCACTGTTCACTGCCGAAGGGAACTGTATTACTCCCTTCACTGTTCACGGTCAAAGTGAACTGCATTAATCGCATCACTGTTCACAGTCAGAGGGAATTGTATTAATCTCTTCTCTGTTCACTGTTGAAGGGAACTGTATTCAGCTCTTCACTGTTCACTGTCAAAGGGAACTGTATTAGTCCCTTCACTGTTCACTGTTGAAGGGAACTGTATTGAACTCTTCACTGTTCACTGTCTAAGGGAATTGTATTAGTCTCTTCTCTGTTCACTGTTGAAGGGAACTGTATTGAGCTCTTCACTGTTCACTCTCAAAGGGAACCTTATTAGTCCCTTCAATGTTCACATTCGAAGAGAACTGTATTAAACTCTACGCTGTTCACTGTCGAATGGAACTGTATTAGTGTCTTGAATCATCACTGTTGAAAGGAACGGTATTAATCTCTTCACTGTTCGCTGTCGAAGGGAACTGTATTAGTCCCTTCACTGTTCACTGTTGAAGGGAACTGTATTGAACTCTTCACTGTTCACTGTCTAAGGGAATTATATAAGTCTCTTCTCTGTTCACTGTTGAAGGGAACTGTATTGAGCTCTTCACTGTTCACTCTCAAAGGGAACTGTATTAGTCCCTTCTCTCTTCACTGTCGAAAGAACTGTACTAGTCCTTTCACTGTTCACTGTCAAAGGGAATTGTATTTGTCCCTTCAGTGTTCATCTTTGAAGTGATCTGTATTAACCCCTTCACTGTTCACTGTTGAAGGAATTGTATTAGTCCCTTCACTGTACACTGTTGAAGTGAACTGTATTTAACTCTTCATTGTTCACTGTCGAAGGGAACCTTATTAGTCCCTTCAACGTTCACAGTTGCAGGGAAATGTATTAATCTCTTCTCTGTTCACAGTTGAAGGGAACTGTATTAGTCCCTTCACTCTTCACTGTTGAAGCGAACTGTATTTAACGCTTCACTGTTCACGGTCAAAGGGAACCGTATTAGTCCCTTCACTGTTCACCTTCGAAGGGAACAGTATTAGTCCCTTCACTGTTCACGGTCGAAGTGAACTGTATTAATCGCATCACTGTTCACGGTCAAAGGGAACTGTATTAATCCATTCACTGTTCACTGTTGAAGGGAACTGTACTAATCTCTTCACTGTTCACTGTCTAAGGGAATTGTATTAATCCCTTCATTGTTCACTGTTGAAGGGAACTGTATTAGTCTCTTCTCTGTTCACTGTTGAAGGGAACTGTATTCAGCTCTTCACTGTTCACTCTCAAAGGGAAATTTATTAGTCCCTTCAATGTTCATGTTCGAAGAGAACTGTATTAAGCTCTTCACTGTTCACTGTCGAATGGAACTGTATTAATCTCTTCACTGTTCACTGTCGAATGGAACTATATTAGTCTCTTGAAACATCACTGTTGAAAGCAACGGTATTAATCTCTTCACTGTTCACTGTCAAAGGGAACTGTATTAGTCCCTTCACTGTTCACTGTTGAAGGGAACTGTATTGAACTCTTCACTGTTCACTGTCTAAGGGAATTGTATTAGTCTCTTCTCTGTTCACTGTTGAAGGGAACTGTATTGAGCTCTTCACTGTTCACTCTCAAAGGGAACCTTATTAGTCCCTTCAATGTTCACATTCGAAGAGAACTGTATTAAACTCTACGCTGTTCACTGTCGAATGGAACTGTATTAGTGTCTTGAATCATCACTGTTGAAAGGAACGGTATTAATCTCTTCACTGTTCGCTGTCGAAGGGAACTGTATTAGTCCCTTCACTGTTCACTGTTGAAGGGAACTGTATTGAACTCTTCACTGTTCACTGTCTAAGGGAATTATATAAGTCTCTTCTCTGTTCACTGTTGAAGGGAACTGTATTGAGCTCTTCACTGTTCACTCTCAAAGGGAACTGTATTAGTCCCTTCTCTCTTCACTGTCGAAAGAACTGTACTAGTCCTTTCACTGTTCACTGTCAAAGGGAATTGTATTTGTCCCTTCACTGTTCATCTTTGAAGTGATCTGTATTAACCCCTTAACTGTTCACTGTTGAAGGAATTGTATTAGTCCCTTCTCTGAACACTGTTGAAGTGAACTGTATTTAACTCTTCATTGTTCACTGTCGAAGGGAACCTTATTAGTCCCTTCAATGTTCACAGTTGCAGGGAAATGTATTAATCTCTTATCTGTTCATGTTGAAGGGAACTGTATTAGTCTCTTCACTCTTCACTGTTGAAGCGAACTGTATTTAATGCTTCACTGTTCACGCTCAAAGGGAACTGTATTAGTCCCTTCACTGTTCACCTTCGAAGGGAACAGTATTAGTCCCTTCACTGTTCACGGTCGAAGTGAACTGTATTAAACTCTTCACTGTTCACTTTCGAAGGAAACTGTATTAGTCTCTTCACTGTTCACTGTTGAAGGAATTGTATTAGTCCCTTCACTGTTCACTGTTGAAAGGAACGGTATTAATCTCTTCTCTGTATACTGTCGAAGGAAACTGTATTAGTCTCTTCAATGTTCACTTTCAAAGAGAACTGTATTAAACTCTTCATTGTTCACTGTTGAATGGAACTGTATTAGTCCCTTCAATGTTCACGTTTAAAGAGAACTGTATTAAACTCTTCATTGTTCACTTTCGAATGGAACTGTATTAGTCCCTTCAATGTTTTTGTTCGAAGGGAACTGTATTAATCTCTTCACTGTTCACTGCCGAAGGGAACTGTATTACTCCCTTCACTGTTCACGGTCAAAGTGAACTGCATTAATCGCATCACTGTTCACAGTCAGAGGGAATTGTATTAATCTCTTCTCTGTTCACTGTTGAAGGGAACTGTATTCAGCTCTTCACTGTTCACTGTCAAAGGGAACTGTATTAGTCCCTTCACTGTTCACTGTTGAAGGGAACTGTATTGAACTCTTCACTGTTCACTGTCTAAGGGAATTGTATTAGTCTCTTCTCTGTTCACTGTTGAAGGGAACTGTATTGAGCTCTTCACTGTTCACTCTCAAAGGGAACCTTATTAGTCCCTTCAATGTTCACATTCGAAGAGAACTGTATTAAACTCTACGCTGTTCACTGTCGAATGGAACTGTATTAGTGTCTTGAATCATCACTGTTGAAAGGAACGGTATTAATCTCTTCACTGTTCGCTGTCGAAGGGAACTGTATTAGTCCCTTCACTGTTCACTGTTGAAGGGAACTGTATTGAACTCTTCACTGTTCACTGTCTAAGGGAATTATATAAGTCTCTTCTCTGTTCACTGTTGAAGGGAACTGTATTGAGCTCTTCACTGTTCACTCTCAAAGGGAACTGTATTAGTCCCTTCTCTCTTCACTGTCGAAAGAACTGTACTAGTCCTTTCACTGTTCACTGTCAAAGGGAATTGTATTTGTCCCTTCAGTGTTCATCTTTGAAGTGATCTGTATTAACCCCTTCACTGTTCACTGTTGAAGGAATTGTATTAGTCCCTTCACTGTACACTGTTGAAGTGAACTGTATTTAACTCTTCATTGTTCACTGTCGAAGGGAACCTTATTAGTCCCTTCAACGTTCACAGTTGCAGGGAAATGTATTAATCTCTTCTCTGTTCACAGTTGAAGGGAACTGTATTAGTCCCTTCACTCTTCACTGTTGAAGCGAACTGTATTTAACGCTTCACTGTTCACGGTCAAAGGGAACCGTATTAGTCCCTTCACTGTTCACCTTCGAAGGGAACAGTATTAGTCCCTTCACTGTTCACGGTCGAAGTGAACTGTATTAATCGCATCACTGTTCACGGTCAAAGGGAACTGTATTAATCCATTCACTGTTCACTGTTGAAGGGAACTGTACTAATCTCTTCACTGTTCACTGTCTAAGGGAATTGTATTAATCCCTTCATTGTTCACTGTTGAAGGGAACTGTATTAGTCTCTTCACTGTTCACTGTCAAAGGGAACTGTATTAGTCCCTTCAATGTTCACGTTCGAAGAGAACTGTATTAAACTCTTCATTGTTCACTGTCGAATGGAACTGTATTAGTCCCTTCAATGTTTTTGTTCGAAGGGAACTGTATTATTCTCTTCACTGTTCACTGTCGAAGGGAACTGTATTACTCACTTCACTGTTCACGGTCGAAGTGAACTGTATTAATCGCATCACTGTTCACGGTTAGAGGAAATTGTATTAGTCTCTTGAATCATCACTGTTGAAAGTAACTGTAATAATCTCTTCACTGTTCACTGTCGAAGGGAACTGTATTGAACTCTTCACTGTTCACTGTCGAAGGGAACTCTATTAGTCCCTTCAATGCTCACGTTCGAAGAGAACTGTATTAAACTCTTCATTGTTCACTGTCGAATGGAACTGTATTAGTCCCTTCAATGTTTTTGTTTGAAGGGAACTGTATTAATCTCTTCATTGTTCACTGTCGAATGGAACAGTATTAGTCCCTTCAATGTTTTTGTTCGAAGGGAACTGTATTAATCTCTTCACTGTTCACTGCCGAAGGGAACTGTATTACTCCCTTCACTGTTCACGGTCGAAGTGAACTGTATTAATCGCATCACTGTTCACAGTCAGAGGGAATTGTATTAGTCTCTTCTCTGTTCACTGTTGAAGGGAACGGTATTCAGCTCTTCACTGTTCACTCTCAAAGGGAAATTTATTAGTCCCTTCAATGTTCATGTTCGAAGAGAACTGTATTAAACTCTTCACTGTTCACTGTCTAATGGAACTGTATTAATCTCTTCACTGTTCACTGTTGAATGGAACAATATTAGTCTCTTGAATCATCACTGTTGAAAGGAACGGTATTAATCTCTTCACTGTTCACTGTCAAAGGGAACTGTATTAGTCCCATCACTGTTCACTGTTGCAGGGAACTGTATTGAACTCTTCACTGTTCACTGTCTAAGGGAATTGTATTAGTCTCTTCTCTGTTCACTGTTGAAGGGAACTGTATTGAGCTCTTCACTGTTCACTCTCAAAGGGAACCGTATTAGTCCCTTCAAAGTTCACGTTCGAAGAGAACTGTATTAAACTCTTCATTGTTCACTGTCGAATGGAACTGTATTAATCTCTTCACTGTTCACTGCCGAATGGAACTATATTAGTCTCTTGAATCATCACTGTTGAAAGGAACGGTATAAATCTCTTCACTGTTCACAGTCGAAGGGAACTGTATTAGTCCCTTCACTGTTCACTGTCGAAAGAACTGTACTAGTCCTTTCACTGTTCACTGTCGAAGGGAACTGTATTAGTAACTCAATGTTTTCGTTCGAAGGGAACTGTTTTAGTCTCTTCAATCTTCACTGTTGTAAGGAACGGGATTAATCTCTTCACTGTTCACTGTTGAAGGGAACTGTATTAGTCACTTCACTCTTCACTGTCGAAAGAACTGTACTAGTCCTTTCACTGTTCACTGTCAAAGGGAATTGTATTTGTCCCTTCACTGTTCATCTTTGAAGTGATTTGTATTAACCCCTTCACTGTTCACTGTTGAAGGAATTGTATTAGTCCCTTCACTGTACACTGTTGAAGTGAACTGTATTTAACTCTTCATTGTTCACTGTCGAAGGGAACCTTATTAGTCCCTTCAATGTTCACAGTTGCAGGGAAATGTATTAATCGCTTCTCTGTTCACTGTTGAAGGGAACTGTATTAGTCTCTTCACTCTTCACTGTTGAAGCGAACTGTATTTAACGCTTCACTGTTCATGGTCAAAGGGAACTGTATTAGTCCCTTCACTGTTCACCTTCGAAGGGAACAGTATTAGTCCCTTCACTGTTCACGGTCGAAGTGAACTGTATTAATCGCATCACTGTTCACGGTCAAAGGGAACTGTATTAATCCCTTCACTGTTCACTGTTGAAGGGAACTGTACTAATCTCTTCACTGTTCACTGTCTAAGGGAATTGTATTAATCCCTTCATTGTTCACTGTTGAAGGGAACTGTATTAGTCTCTTCACTGTTCACTGTCAAAGGGAACTGTATTAGTCCCTTCAATGTTCACGTTCGAAGAGAACTGTATTAAACTCTTCATTGTTCACTGTCGAATGGAACTGTATTAGTCCCTTCAATGTTTTTGTTCGAAGGGAACTGTATTATTCTCTTCACTGTTCACTGTCGAAGGGAACTGTATTACTCACTTCACTGTTCACGGTCGAAGTGAACTGTATTAATCGCATCACTGTTCACGGTTAGAGGGAATTGTATTAGTCTCTTGAATCATCACTGTTGAAAGTAACTGTATTAATCTCTTCACTGTTCACTGTCGAGGGGAACTGTATTAGTCCCTTCACTGTTCACTGTTGAAGGGAACTGTATTGAACTCTTCACTGATCACTGTCGAAGTGAACTCTATTAGTCCCTTCAATGCTCACGTTCGAAGAGAACTGTATTAAACTCTTCATTGTTCACTGTCGAATGGAACTGTATTAGTCCCTTCAATGTTTTTGTTTGAAGGGAACTGTATTAATCTCTTCATTGTTCACTGTCGAATGGAACTGTATTAGTCCCTTCAATGTTTTTGTTCGAAGGGAACTGTATTAATCTCTTCACTGTTCACTGCCGAAGGGAACTGTATTACTCCCTTCACTGTTCACGGTCGAAGTGAACTGTATTAATCGCATCACTTTTCACAGTCAGAGGGAATTGTATTAATCTCTTCTCTGTTCACTGTTGAAGGGAACTGTATTAATCTCTTCACTGTTGACTGTCGAATGGAACTATATTAGTCTCTTGAATCATCACTGTTGAAAGGAACGGTATTAATCTCTTCACTGTTCACTGTCAAAGGGAACTGTATTAGTCCCTTCACTGTTCACTGTTGAAGGGAACTGTATTGAGCTCTTCACTGTTCACTCTCAAAGGGAACCGTATTAGTCCCTTCAATGTTCACGTTCGAAGAGAACTGTATTAAGCTCTTCACTGTTCACTGTCGAATGGAACTGTATTAATCTCTTCACTGTTCACTGCCGAATGGAACTATATTAGTCTCTTGAATCATCACTGTTGAAAGGAACGGTGTTAATGTCTTCACTGTTCACTGTCGAAGGGAACTGTATTAGTCCCTTCACTGTTCACGGTCGAAGTGAACTGTATTAATCGCATCACTGTTCACAGTCAGAGGGAATTGTATTAGTCTCTTCTCTGTTCACTGTTGAAGGGAACGGTATTCAGCTCTTCACTGTTCACTCTCAAAGGGAAATTTATTAGTCCCTTCAATGTTCATGTTCGAAGAGAACTGTATTAAACTCTTCACTGTTCACTGTCTAATGGAACTGTATTAATCTCTTCACTGTTCACTGTCGAATGGAACTATATTAGTCTCTTGAATCATCACTGTTGAAAGGAACGGTATTAATCTCTTCACTGTTCACTGTCAAAGGGAACTGTATTAGTCCCTTCACTGTTCACTGTTGCAGGGAACTGTATTGAACTCTTCACTGTTCACTGTCTAAGGGAATTGTATTAGTCTCTTCTCTGTTCACTGTTGAAGGGAACTGTATTGAGCTCTTCACTGTTCACTCTCAAAGGGAACCGTATTAGTCCCTTCAAAGTTCACGTTCGAAGAGAACTGTATTGAACTCTTCACTGTTCACTGTCGAATGGAACTGTATTAATCTCTTCACTGTTCACTGCCGAATGGAACTATATTAGTCTCTTGAATCATCACTGTTGAAAGGAACGGTATTAATCTCTTCACTGTTCACAGTCGAAGGGAACTGTATTAGTCCCTTCACTGTTCACTGTCGAAAGAACTGTACTAGTCCTTTCACTGTTCACTGTCGAAGGGAACTGTATTAGTAACTCAATGTTTTCGTTCGAAGGGAACTGTTTTAGTCTCTTCAATCTTCACTGTTGTAAGGAACGGGATTAATCTCTTCACTGTTCACTGTTGAAGGGAACTGTATTAGTCACTTCACTCTTCACTGTCGAAAGAACTGTACTAGTCCTTTCACTGTTCACTGTCAAAGGGAATTGTATTTGTCCCTTCACTGTTCATCTTTGAAGTGATTTGTATTAACCCCTTCACTGTTCACTGTTGAAGGAATTGTATTAGTCCCTTCACTGTACACTGTTGAAGTGAACTGTATTTAACTCTTCATTGTTCACTGTCGAAGGGAACCTTATTAGTCCCTTCAATGTTCACAGTTGCAGGGAAATGTATTAATCGCTTCTCTGTTCACTGTTGAAGGGAACTGTATTAGTCTCTTCACTCTTCACTGTTGAAGCGAACTGTATTTAACGCTTCACTGTTCACGGTCGAAGTGAACTGTATTAATCGCATCACTGTTCACGGTTAGAGGGAATTGTATTAGTCTCTTGAATCATCACTGTTGAAAGTAACTGTATTAATCTCTTCACTGTTCACTGTCGAAGGGAACTGTATTAGTCGCTTCACTGTTCACTGTTGAAGGGAACTGTATTGAACTCTTCACTGTTCACTGTCGAAGGGAACTCTATTAGTCCCTTCAATGTTTTTGTTTAAAGGGAACTGTATTAATCTCTTCATTGTTCACTGTCGAATGGAACTGTATTAGTCCCTTCAATGTTTTTGTTCGAAGGGAACTGTATTAATCTCTTCACTGTTCACTGCCGAAGGGAACTGTATTACTCCCTTCACTGTTCACGGTCGAAGTGAACTGTATTAATCGCATCACTGTTCACAGTCTGAGGGAATTGTATTAATCTCTTCTCTGTTCACTGTTGAAGGGAAATTTATTAGTCCCTTCAATGTTCATGTTCGAAGAGAACTGTATTAAACTCTTCACTGTTCACTGTCGAATGGAACTGTATTAATCTCTTCACTGTTCACTGTCGAATGGAACTATATTAGTCTCTTGAATCATCACTGTTGAAAGGAACGGTATTAATCTCTTCACTGTTCACTGTCAAAGGGAACTGTATTAGTCCCTTCACTGTTCACTGTTGAAGGGAACTGTATTGAGCTCTTCACTGTTCACTCTCAAAGGGAACCGTATTAGTCCCTTCAATGTTCACGTTCGAAGAGAACTGTATTAAACTCTTCACTGTTCACTGTCGAATGGAACTGTATTAATCTCTTCACTGTTCACTGCCGAATGGAACTATATTAGTCTCTTGAATCATCACTGTTGAAAGGAACGGTATTAATGTCTTCACTGTTCACTGTCGAAGGGAACTGTATTAGTCCCTT
Source organism: Hypanus sabinus (assembly GCF_030144855.1). NCBI lineage: Eukaryota > Metazoa > Chordata > Chondrichthyes > Myliobatiformes > Dasyatidae > Hypanus > Hypanus sabinus. The sequence goes on along the minus strand of NW_026780048.1, from coordinate 20,429 downwards.
CACTGTTCACGGTCGAAGTGAACTGTATTAATCGCATCACTGTTCACAGTCAGAGGGAATTGTATTAGTCTCTTCTCTGTTCACTGTTGAAGGGAACGGTATTCAGCTCTTCACTGTGCACTCTCAAAGGGAAATTTATTAGTCCCTTCAATGTTCATGTTCGAAGAGAACTGTATTAAACTCTTCACTGTTCACTGTCTAATGGAACTGTATTAATCTCTTCACTGTTCACTGTCGAATGGAACTATATTAGTCTCTTGAATCATCACTGTTGAAAGGAACGGTATTAATCTCTTCACTGTTCACTGTCAAAGGGAACTGTATTAGTCCCTTCACTGTTCACTGTTGAAGGGAACTGTATTGAACTCTTCACTGTTCACTGTCTAAGGGAATTGTATTAGTCTCTTCTCTGTTCACTGTTGAAGGGAACTGTATTGAGCTCTTCACTGTTCACTCTCAAAGGGAACCGTATTAGTCCCTTCAAAGTTCACGTTCGAAGAGAACTGTATTGAACTCTTCACTGTTCACTGTCGAATGGAACTGTATTAATCTCTTCACTGTTCACTGCCGAATGGAACTATATTAGTCTCTTGAATCATCACTGTTGAAAGGAACGGTATTAATCTCTTCACTGTTCACAGTCGAAGGGAACTGTATTAGTCCCTTCACTGTTCACTGTCGAAAGAACTGTACTAGTCCTTTCACTGTTCACTGTCGAAGGGAACTGTATTAGTAACTCAATGTTTTCGTTCGAAGGGAACTGTTTTAGTCTCTTCAATCTTCACTGTTGTAAGGAACGGGATTAATCTCTTCACTGTTCACTGTTGAAGGGAACTGTATTAGTCACTTCACTCTTCACTGTCGAAAGAACTGTACTAGTCCTTTCACTGTTCACTGTCAAAGGGAATTGTATTTGTCCCTTCACTGTTCATCTTTGAAGTGATTTGTATTAACCCCTTCACTGTTCACTGTTGAAGGAATTGTATTAGTCCCTTCACTGTACACTGTTGAAGTGAACTGTATTTAACTCTTCATTGTTCACTGTCGAAGGGAACCTTATTAGTCCCTTCAATGTTCACAGTTGCAGGGAAATGTATTAATCGCTTCTCTGTTCACTGTTGAAGGGAACTGTATTAGTCTCTTCACTCTTCACTGTTGAAGCGAACTGTATTTAACGCTTCACTGTTCACGGTCGAAGTGAACTGTATTAATCGCATCACTGTTCACGGTTAGAGGGAATTGTATTAGTCTCTTGAATCATCACTGTTGAAAGTAACTGTATTAATCTCTTCACTGTTCACTGTCGAAGGGAACTGTATTAGTCGCTTCACTGTTCACTGTTGAAGGGAACTGTATTGAACTCTTCACTGTTCACTGTCGAAGGGAACTCTATTAGTCCCTTCAATGTTTTTGTTTAAAGGGAACTGTATTAATCTCTTCATTGTTCACTGTCGAATGGAACTGTATTAGTCCCTTCAATGTTTTTGTTCGAAGGGAACTGTATTAATCTCTTCACTGTTCACTGCCGAAGGGAACTGTATTACTCCCTTCACTGTTCACGGTCGAAGTGAACTGTATTAATCGCATCACTGTTCACAGTCTGAGGGAATTGTATTAATCTCTTCTCTGTTCACTGTTGAAGGGAAATTTATTAGTCCCTTCAATGTTCATGTTCGAAGAGAACTGTATTAAACTCTTCACTGTTCACTGTCGAATGGAACTGTATTAATCTCTTCACTGTTCACTGTCGAATGGAACTATATTAGTCTCTTGAATCATCACTGTTGAAAGGAACGGTATTAATCTCTTCACTGTTCACTGTCAAAGGGAACTGTATTAGTCCCTTCACTGTTCACTGTTGAAGGGAACTGTATTGAGCTCTTCACTGTTCACTCTCAAAGGGAACCGTATTAGTCCCTTCAATGTTCACGTTCGAAGAGAACTGTATTAAACTCTTCACTGTTCACTGTCGAATGGAACTGTATTAATCTCTTCACTGTTCACTGCCGAATGGAACTATATTAGTCTCTTGAATCATCACTGTTGAAAGGAACGGTATTAATGTCTTCACTGTTCACTGTCGAAGGGAACTGTATTAGTCCCTTCACTGTTCACGGTCGAAGTGAACTGTATTAATCGCATCACTGTTCACAGTCAGAGGGAATTGTATTAGTCTCTTCTCTGTTCACTGTTGAAGGGAACGGTATTCAGCTCTTCACTGTGCACTCTCAAAGGGAAATTTATTAGTCCCTTCAATGTTCATGTTCGAAGAGAACTGTATTAAACTCTTCACTGTTCACTGTCTAATGGAACTGTATTAATCTCTTCACTGTTCACTGTCGAATGGAACTATATTAGTCTCTTGAATCATCACTGTTGAAAGGAACGGTATTAATCTCTTCACTGTTCACTGTCAAAGGGAACTGTATTAGTCCCTTCACTGTTCACTGTTGAAGGGAACTGTATTGAACTCTTCACTGTTCACTGTCTAAGGGAATTGTATTAGTCTCTTCTCTGTTCACTGTTGAAGGGAACTGTATTGAGCTCTTCACTGTTCACTCTCAAAGGGAACCGTATTAGTCCCTTCAATGTTCACGTTCGAAGAGAACTGTATTAAACTCTTCACTGTTCACTGTCGAATGGAACTGTATTAATCTCTTCACTGTTCACTGCCGAATGGAACTATATTATTCTCTTGAATCATCACTGTTGAAAGGAACGGTATTAATGTCTTCACTGTTCACTGTCGAAGGGAACTGTATTAGTCCCTTCACTGTTCACGGTCGAAGTGAACTGTATTAATCGCATCACTGTTCACAGTCAGAGGGAATTGTATTAGTCTCTTCTCTGTTCACTGTTGAAGGGAACGTTATTCAGCTCTTCACTGTTCACTCTCAAAGGGAAATTTATTAGTCCCTTCAATGTTCATGTTCGAAGAGAACTGTATTAAACTCTTCACTGTTCACTGTCTAATGGAACTGTATTAATCTCTTCACTGTTCACTGTCGAATGGAACTATATTAGTCTCTTGAATCATCACTGTTGAAAGGAACGGTATTAATCTCTTCACTGTTCACTGTCAAAGGGAACTGTATTAGTCCCTTCACTGTTCACTGTTGAAGGGAACTGTATTGAACTCTTCACTGTTCACTGTCTAAGGGAATTGTATTAGTCTCTTCTCTGTTCACTGTTGAAGGGAACTGTATTGAGCTCTTCACTGTTCACTCTCAAAGGGAACCGTATTAGTCCCTTCAAAGTTCACGTTCGAAGAGAACTGTATTAAACTCTTCACTGTTCACTGTCGAATGGTACTGTATTAATCTCTTCACTGTTCACTGCCGAATGGAACTATATTAGTCTCTTGAATCATCACTGTTGAAAGGAACGGTATTAATCTCTTCACTGTTCACAGTCGAAGGGAACTGTATTAGTCCCTTCACTGTTCACTGTCGAAAGAACTGTACTAGTCCTTTCACTGTTCACTGTCAAAGGGAATTGTATTTGTCCCTTAACTGTTCATCTTTGAAGTGATCTGTATTAACCCCTTCACTGTTCACTGTTGAAGGAATTGTATTAGTCCCTTCACTATACACTGTTGAAGTGAACTGTATTTAACTCTTCATTGTTCACTGTCGAAGGGAACCTTATTAGTGCCTTCAATGTTCACAGTTGCAGGGAAATGTATTAATCTCTTCTGTGTTCACTGTTGAAGGGAACTGTATTAGTCTCTTCACTCTTCACTGTTGAAGTGAACTGTATTTAACGCTTCACTGTTCACGGTCAAAGGGAACTGTATTAGTCCCTTCACTGTTCACCTTCGAAGGGAACAGTATTAGTCCCTTCACTCTTCACTGTCGAAAGAACTGTACTAGTCCTTTCACTGTTCACTGTCAAAGGGAATTGTATTTGTCCCTTCACTGTTCATCTTTGAAGTGATCTGTATTAACCCCTTCACTGTTCACTGTTGAAGGAATTGTATTAGTCCCTTCACTGTACACTGTTGAAGTGAACTGTATTTAACTCTTCATTGTTCACTGTCGAAGGGAACCTTATTAGTCCCTTCAATGTTCACAGTTGCAGGGAAATGTATTAATCTCTTCTCTGTTCACAGTTGAAGGGAACTGTATTAGTCCCTTCTCTCTTCACTGTTGAAGCGAACTGTATTTAACGCTTCACTGTTCACGGTCAAAGGGAACTGTATTAGTCCCTTCACTGTTCACCTTCGAAGGGAACAGTATTAGTCCCATCACTGTTCACGGTCGAAGTGAACTGTATTAATCGCATCACTGTTCACGGTCAAAGGGAACTGTATTAATCCCTTCACTGTTCACTGTTGAAGGGAACTGTATTAATCTCTTCACTGTTCACTGTCTAAGGGAATTGTATTAGTCTCTTCTCTGTTCACTGTTGAAGGGAACTGTATTGAGCTCTTTACTGTTCACTCTCAAAGGGAACCTTATTAGTCCCTTCAATGTTCACGTTCGAAGAGAACTGTATTAAACTCTACACTGTTCACTGTCGAATGGAACTGTATTAGTCTCTTGAATCATCACTGTTGAAAGGAACGGTATTAATCTCTTCTCTGTATACTGTCGAAGGAAACTGTATTAGTCTCTTCAATGTTCACGTTCGAAGAGAACTGTATTAAACTCTTCATTGTTCACTGTCGAATGGAACTGTATTAGTCCCTTCAATGTTCACGTTCGAAGAGAACTGTAGTAAACTCTTCATTGTTCACTGTCGAATGGAACTGTATTAGTCCCTTCAATGTTTTTGTTCGAAGGGAACTGTATTAATCTCTTCACTGTTCACTGCCGAAGGGAACTGTATTACTCCCTTCACTGTTCACGGTCGAAGTGAACTGTATTAATCGCATCACTGTTGACGGTCAGAGGGAATTAGTCTCTTCTCTGTTCACTGTTGAAGGGAACTGTATTCAGCTCTTCACTGTTCACTCTCAAAGGGAAATTTATTAGTCCCTTCAATGTTCATGTTCGAAGAGAACTGTATTAAGCTCTTCACTGTTCACTGTCGAATGGAACTGTATTAATCTCTTCACTGTTCACTGTCGAATGGAACTATATTAGTCTCTTGAATCATCACTGTTGAAAGCAACGGTATTAATCTCTTCACTGTTCACTGTCAAAGGGAACTGTATTAGTCCCTTCACTGTTCACTGTTGAAGGGAACTGTATTGAACTCTTCACTGTTCACTGTCTAAGGGAATTGTATTAGTCTCATCTCTGTTCACTGTTGAAGGGAACTGTATTGAGCTCTTCACTGTTCACTCTCAAAGGGAACCTTATTAGTCCCTTCAATGTTCACATTCGAAGAGAACTGTATTAAACTCTTCACTGTTCACTGTCGAATGGAACTGTATTAGTGTCTTGAATCATCACTGTTGAAAGGAACGGTATTAATCTCTTCACTGTTCACTGTCGAAGGGAACTGTATTAGTCCCTTCACTGTTCACTGTTGAAGGGAACTGTATTGAACTCTTCACTGTTCACTGTCTAAGGGAATTATATAAGTCTCTTCTCTGTTCACTGTTGAAGGGAACTGTATTGAGCTCTTCACTGTTCACTCTCAAAGGGAACTGTATTAGTCCCTTCTCTCTTCACTGTCGAAAGAACTGTACTAGTCCTTTCACTGTTCACTGTCAAAGGGAATTGTATTTGTCCCTTCAGTGTTCATCTTTGAAGTGATCTGTATTAACCCCTTCACTGTTCACTGTTGAAGGAATTGTATTAGTCCCTTCACTGTACACTGTTGAAGTGAACTGTATTTAACTCTTCATTGTTCACTGTCGAAGGGAACCTTATTAGTCCCTTCAACGTTCACAGTTGCAGGGAAATGTATTAATCTCTTCTCTGTTCAATGTTGAAGGGAACTGTATTAGTCTCTTCACTCTTCACTGTTGAAGTGAACTGTATTTAACGCTTCACTGTTCACGGTCAAAGGGAACTGTATTAGTCCCTTCACTGTTCACCTTCGAAGGGAACAGTATTAGTCCCTTCACTGTTCACGGTCGAAGTGAACTGTATTAATCGCATCACTGTTCACGGTCAAAGGGAACGGTATTAATCCCTTCACTGTTCACTGTTGAAGGGAACTGTATTAATCTCTTCACTGTTCACTGTCTAAGGGAATTGTATTAGTCTCTTCTCTGTTCACTGCTGAAGGGAACTGTATTCAGCTCTTCACTGTTCACTCTCAAAGGGAAATTTATTAGTCCCTTCAATGTTCATGTTCGAAGAGAACTGTATTAAGCTCTTCACTGTTCACTGTCGAATGGAACTGTATTAATCTCTTCACTGTTCACTGTCGAATGGAACTATATTAGTCTCTTGAATCATCACTGTTGAAAGCAACGGTATTAATCTCTTCACTGTTCACTGTCAAAGGGAACTGTATTAGTCCCTTCACTGTTCACTGTTGAAGGGAACTGTATTGAACTCTTCACTGTTCACTGTCTAAGGGAATTGTATTAGTCTCTTCTCTGTTCACTGTTGAAGGGAACTGTATTGAGCTCTTCACTGTTCACTCTCAAAGGGAACCTTATTAGTCCCTTCAATGTTCACATTCGAAGAGAACTGTATTAAACTCTTCACTGTTCACTGTCGAATGGAACTGTATTAGTGTCTTGAATCATCACTGTTGAAAGGAACGGTATTAATCTCTTCACTGTTCACTGTCGAAGGGAACTGTATTAGTCCCTTCACTGTTCACTGTTGAAGGGAACTGTATTGAACTCTTCACTGTTCACTGTCTAAGGGAATTATATAAGTCTCTTCTCTGTTCACTGTTGAAGGGAACTGTATTGAGCTCTTCACTGTTCACTCTCAAAGGGAACTGTATTAGTCCCTTCTCTCTTCACTGTCGAAAGAACTGTACTAGTCCTTTCACTGTTCACGGTCAAAGGGAACTGTATTAATCCCTTCACTGTTCACTGTTGAAGGGAACTGTATTAATCTCTTCACTGTTCACTGTCTAAGGGAATTGTATTAGTCTCTTCTCTGTTCACTGCTGAAGGGAACTGTATTGAGCCCTTCACTGTTCACTCTCAAAGGGAACCTTATTAGTCCCTTCACTGTTCACGGTCGAAGGGAACTGTTTTAGTCCCTTCACTCTTCACTGTCGAAAGAACTGTACTAGTCCTTTCACTGTTCACTGTCGAAGGGAACTGTATTAGTAACTCAATGTTTTCGTTCGAAGGGAACTGTTTTAGTCTCTTCAATCTTCACTGTTGTAAGGAACGGGATTAATCTCTTCACTGTTCACTGTTGAAGGGAACTGTATTAGTCCCTTCATTCTTCACTGTCGAAAGAACTGTACTAGTCCTTTCACTGTTCACTGTCAAAGGGAATTGTATTTGTCCCTTCACTGTTCATCTTTGAAGTGATCTGTATTAACCCCTTCACTGTTCACTGTTGAAGGAATTGTAGTAGTCACTTCACTGTACACTGTTGAAGTGAACTGTATTTAACTCTTCATTGTTCACTGTCGAAGGGAACCTTATTAGTCCCTTCAATGTTCACAGTTGCAGGGAAATATATTAATCTCTTATCTGTTCACTGTTGAAGGGAACTGTATTAGTCTCTTCACTCTTCACTGTTGAAGCGAACTGTATTTAACGCTTCACTGTTCACGCTCAAAGGGAACTGTATTAGTCCCTTCACTGTTCACCTTCGAAGGGAACTGTATTAGTCCCTTCACTGTTCACGGTCGAAGTGAACTGTATTAAACTCTTCACTGTTCACTGTCGAAGGAAACTGTATTAGTCTCTTCACTGTTCACTGTTGAAGGAATTGTATTAGTCCCTTCACTCTTCACTGTCGAAAGAACTGTACTAGTCCTTTCACTGTTCACTGTCAAAGGGAATTGTATATGTCCCTTCACTGTTCATCTTTGAAGTGATCTGTATTAACCCCTTCAGTGTTCACTGTTGAAGGAATTGTATTAGTCCCTTCTCTGTACACTGTTGAAGTGAACTGTATTTAACTCTTCATTGTTCACTGTCGAAGGGAACCTTATTAGTCCCTTCAATGTTCAGAGTTGCAGGGAAATGTATTAATCTCTTCTCTGTTCACTGTTGAAGGGAACTGTATTAGTCTCTTCACTCTTCACTGTTGAAGCGAACTGTATTTAACGCTTCACTGTTCACGGTCAAAGGGAACTGTATTAGTCCCTTCACTGTTCACCTTCGAAGGGAACAGTATTAGTCCCTTCACTGTTCACGGTCGAAGTGAACTGTATTAATCGCATCACTGTTCACGGTCAAAGGGAACTGTATTAATCCCTTCACTGTTCACTGTTGAAGGGAACTGTATTATTCTCTTCACTGTTCACTGTCTAAGGGAATTGTATTAGTCTCTTCTCTGTTCACTGCTGAAGGGAACTGTATTGAGCTCTTCACTGTTCACTCTCAAAGGGAACCTTATTAGTCCCTTCACTGTTCACGGTCGAAGGGAACTGTATTAGTCCCTTCACTCTTCACTGTCGAAGGAACTGTACTAGTCCTTTCACTGTTCACTGTCGAAGGGAACTGTATTAGTAACTCAATGTTTTCGTTCGAAGGGAACTGTTTTAGTCTCTTCAATCTTCACTGTTGTAAGGAACGGGATTAATCTCTTCACTGTTCACTGTTGAAGGGAACTGTATTAGTCACTTCACTCTTCACTGTCGAAAGAACTGTACTAGTCCTTTCACTGTTCACTGTCAAAGGGAATTGTATTTGTCCCTTCACTGTTCACTGTTGAAGGAATTGTATTAGTCCCTTCACTGTACACTGTTGAAGTGAACTGTATTTAACTCTTCATTGTTCACTGTCGAAGGGAACCTTATTAGTCCCTTCAATGTTCACAGTTGCAGGGAAATGTATTAATCGCTTCTCTGTTCACTGTTGAAGGGAACTGTATTAGTCTCTTCACTCTTCACTGTTGAAGTGAACTGTATTTAACGCGTCACTGTTCATGGTCAAAGGGAACTGTAGTAGTCCCTTCACTGTTCACCTTCGAAGGGAACAGTATTAGTCCCTTCACTGTTCACGTTCGAAGTGAACTGTATTAATCGCATCACTGTTCACGGTGAAAGGGAACTGTATTAATCCCTTCACTGTTCACTGTTGAAGGGAACTGTATTAATCTCTTCACTGTTCACTCTCAAAGGGAAATTTATTAGTCCCTTCAATGTTTTTGTTCGAAGGGAACTGTATTAATCTCTTCACTGTTCACTGCCGAAGGGAACTGTATTACTCCCTTCACTGTTCACGGTCGAAGTGAACTGTATTAATCGCATCACTGTTCACAGTCAGAGGGAATTGTATTAGTCTCTTCTCTGTTCACTGTTGAAGGGAACTGTATTCAGCTCTTCACTGTTCACTCTCAAAGGGAAATTTATTAGTCCCTTCAATGTTCATGTTCGAAGAGAACTGTATTAAACTCTTCACTGTTCACTGTCGAATGGAACTGTATTAATCTCGAATGGAACTATATTAGTCTCTTGAATCATCACTGTTGAAAGGAACGGTATTAATCTCTTCACTGTTCACTGTCGAAGGGAACTGTATTAGTCCCTTTACTGTTCACTGTTGAAGGGAACTGTATTGAACTCTTCACTGTTCACCGTCTAAGGGAATTGTATTAGTCTCTTCTCTGTTCACTGTTGAAGGGAACTGTAGTGAGCTCTTCACTGTTCACTCTCAAAGGGAACCTTATTAGTCCCTTCAATGTTCACTTTCGAAGAGAACTGTATTAAACTCTTCACTCTTCACTGTCGAAAGAACTGTACTAGTCCTTTCACTGTTCACTGTCGAAGGGAACTGTATTAGTAACTCAATGTTTTCGTTCGAAGGGAACTGTTTTAGTCTCTTCAATCTTCACTGTTGTAAGGAACGGGATTAATCTCTTCACTGTTCACTGTTGAAGGGAACTGTATTAGTCACTTCACTCTTCACTGTCGAAAGAACTGTACTAGTCCTTTCACTGTTCACTGTCAAAGGGAATTGTATTTGTCCCTTCACTGTTCATCTTTGAAGTGATTTGTATTAACCCCTTCACTGTTCACTGTTGAAGGAATTGTATTAGTCCCTTCACTGTACACTGTTGAAGTGAACTGTATTTAACTCTTCATTGTTCACTGTCGAAGGGAACCTTATTAGTCCCTTCAATGTTCACAGTTGCAGGGAAATGTATTAATCGCTTCTCTGTTCACTGTTGAAGGGAAATGTATTAGTCTCTTCACACTTCACTGTTGAAGTGAACTGTATTTAACGCGTCACTGTTCATGGTCAAAGGGAACTGTATTAGTCCCTTCACTGTTCACCTTCGAAGGGAACAGTATTAGTCCCTTCACTGTTCACGTTCGAAGTGAACTGTATTAATCGCATCACTGTTCACGGTGAAAGGGAACTGTATTAATCCCTTCACTGTTCACTGTTGAAGGGAACTGTATTAATCTCTTCACTGTTCACTCTCAAAGGGAAATTTATTAGTCCCTTCAATGTTTTTGTTCGAAGGGAACTGTATTAATCTCTTCACTGTTCACTGCCGAAGGGAACTGTATTACTCCCTTCACTGTTCACGGTCGAAGTGAACTGTATTAATCGCATCACTGTTCACAGTCAGAGGGAATTGTATTAGTCTCTTCTCTGTTCACTGTTGAAGGGAACTGTATTCAGCTCTTCACTGTTCACTCTCAAAGGGAAATTTATTAGTCCCTTCAATGTTCATGTTCGAAGAGAACTGTATTAAACTCTTCACTGTTCACTGTCGAATGGAACTGTATTAATCTCGAATGGAACTATATTAGTCTCTTGAATCATCACTGTTGAAAGGAACGGTATTAATCTCTTCACTGTTCACTGTCGAAGGGAACTGTATTAGTCCCTTTACTGTTCACTGTTGAAGGGAACTGTATTGAACTCTTCACTGTTCACTGTCTAAGGGAATTGTATTAGTCTCTTCTCTGTTCACTGTTGAAGGGAACTGTAGTGAGCTCTTCACTGTTCACTCTCAAAGGGAACCTTATTAGTCCCTTCAATGTTCACGTTCGAAGAGAACTGTATTAAACTCTTCACTCTTCACTGTCGAAAGAACTGTACTAGTCCTTTCACTGTTCACTGTCGAAGGGAACTGTATTAGTAACTCAATGTTTTCGTTCGAAGGGAACTGTTTTAGTCTCTTCAATCTTCACTGTTGTAAGGAACGGGATTAATCTCTTCACTGTTCACTGTTGAAGGGAACTGTATTAGTCACTTCACTCTTCACTGTCGAAAGAACTGTACTAGTCCTTTCACTGTTCACTGTCAAAGGGAATTGTATTTGTCCCTTCACTGTTCATCTTTGAAGTGATTTGTATTAACCCCTTCACTGTTCACTGTTGAAGGAATTGTATTAGTCCCTTCACTGTACACTGTTGAAGTGAACTGTATTTAACTCTTCATTGTTCACTGTCGAAGGGAACCTTATTAGTCCCTTCAATGTTCACAGTTGCAGGGAAATGTATTAATCGCTTCTCTGTTCACTGTTGAAGGGAAATGTATTAGTCTCTTCACTCTTCACTGTTGAAGCGAACTGTATTTAATGCTTCACTGTTCATGGTCAAAGGGAACTGTATTAGTCCCTTCACTGTTCACCTTCGATGGGAACAGTATTAGTCCCTTCACTGTTCACGGTCGAAGTGAACTGTATTAATCGCATCACTGTTCACGGTCAAAGGGAACTGTATTAATCCCTTCACTGTTCACTGTTGAAGGGAACTGTACTAATCTCTTCACTGTTCACTGTCTAAGGGAATTGTATTAATCCCTTCATTGTTCACTGTTGAAGGGAACTGTATTAGTCTCTTCACTGTTCACTGTCAAAGGGAACTGTATTAGTCCCTTCAATGTTCACGTTCGAAGAGAACTGTATTAAACTCTTCATTGTTCACTGTCGAATGGAACTGTATTAGTCCCTTCAATGTTTTTGTTCGAAGGGAACTGTATTATTCTCTTCACTGTTCACTGTCGAAGGGAACTGTATTACTCACTTCACTGTTCACGGTCGAAGTGAACTGTATTAATCGCATCACTGTTCACGGTTAGAGGGAATTGTATTAGTCTCTTGAATCATCACTGTTGAAAGTAACTGTATTAATCTCTTCACTGTTCACTGTCGAAGGGAACTGTATTAGTCCCTTCACTGTTCACTGTTGAAGGGAACTGTATTGAACTCTTCACTGTTCACTGTCGAAGGGAACTCTATTAGTCCCTTCAATGCTCACGTTCGAAGAGAACTGTATTAAACTCTTCATTGTTCACTGTCGAATGGAACTGTATTAGTCCCTTCAATGTTTTTGTTTGAAAGGAACTGTATTAATCTCTTCACTGTTCACTGTTGAAGGGAACTGTATTGAGCTCTTCACTGTTCACTCTCAAAGGGAACCGTATTAGTCCCTTCAATGTTCACGTTCGAAGAGAACTGTATTAAACTCTTCACTGTTCACTGTCGAATGGAACTGTATTAATCTCTTCACTGTTCACTGCCGAATGGAACTATATTAGTCTCTTGAATCATCACTGTTGAAAGGAACGGTATTAATGTCTTCACTGTTCACTGTCGAAGGGAACTGTATTAGTCCCTTCACTGTTCACGGTCGAAGTGAACTGTATTAATCGCATCACTGTTCACAGTCAGAGGGAATTGTATTAGTCTCTTCTCTGTTCACTGTTGAAGGGAATGGTATTCAGCTCTTCACTGTTCACTCTCAAAGGGAACCTTATTAGTCCCTTCACTGTTCACGGTCGAAGGGAACTGTATTAGTCCCTGCACTCTTCACTGTCGAAAGAACTTTACTAGTCCTTTCACTGTTCACTGGCGAAGGGAACTGTATTAGTAACTCAATGTTTTCGTTCGAAGGGAACTGTTTTAGTCTCTTCAATCTTCACTGTTGTAAGGAACGGGATTAATCTCTTCACTGTTCACTGTTGAAGGGAACTGTATTAGTCACTTCACTCTTCACTGTCGAAAGAACTGTACTAGTCCTTTCACTGTTCACTGTCAAAGGGAATTGTATTTGTCCCTTCACTGTTCATCTTTGAAGTGATTTGTATTAACCCCTTCACTGTTCACTGTTGAAGGAATTGTATTAGTCCCTTCACTGTACACTGTTGAAGTGAACAGTATTTAACTCTTCATTGTTCACTGTCGAAGGGAACCTTATTAGTCCCTTCAATGTTCACAGTTGCAGGGAAATGTATTAATCTCTTCTCTGTTCACAGTTGAAGGGAACTGTATTACTCCCTTCACTGTTCACGGTCGAAGTGAACTGTATTAATCGCATCACTGTTCACACTCAGAGGGAATTGTATTAATCTCTTCTCTGTTCACTGTTGAAGGGAACTGTATTCAGCTCTTCACTGTTCACTCTCAAAGGGAAATTTATTAGTCCCTTCAATGTTCATGTTCGAAGAGAACTGTATTAAACTCTTCACTGTAAACTGTCGAATGGAACTGTATTAATCTCTTCACTGTTCACTGTCGAATGGAACTATATTAGTCTCTTGAATCATCACTGTTGAAAGGAACGGTATTAATCTCTTCACTGTTCACTGTCAAAGGGAACTGTATTAGTCCCTTCACTGTTCACTGTTGAAGGGAAGTGTATTGAGCTCTTCACTGTTCACTCTCAAAGGGAACCGTATTAGTCCCTTCAATGTTCACGTTCGAAGAGAACTGTATTAAACTCTTCACTGTTCACTGTCGAATGGAACTGTATTAATCTCTTCACTGTTCACTGCCGAATGGAACTATATTAGTCTCTTGAATCATCACTGTTGAAAGGAACGGTATTAATGTCTTCACTGTTCACTGTCGAAGGGAACTGAATTAGTCCCTTCACTGTTCACGGTCGAAGTGAACTGTATTAATCGCATCACTGTTCACAGTCAGAGGGAATTGTATTAGTCTCTTCTCTGTTCACTGTTGAAGGGAACGGTATTCAGCTCTTCACTGTTCACTCTCAAAGGGAACCTTATTAGTCCCTTCACTGTTCACTGTCGAAGGGAACTGTATTAGTAACTCAATGCTTTCGTTCGAAGGGAACTGTTTTAGTCTCTTCAATCTTCACTGTTGTAAGGAACGGGATTAATCTCTTCACTGTTCACTGTTGAAGGGAACTGTATTAGTCACTTCACTCTTCACTGTCGAAAGAACTGTACTAGTCCATTCACTGTTCACTGTCAAAGGGAATTGTATTTGTCCCTTCACTGTTCATCTTTGAAGTGATTTGTATTAACCCCTTCACTGTTCACTGTTGAAGGAATTGTATTAGTACCTTCACTGTACACTGTTGAAGTGAACTGTATTTAACTCTTCATTGTTCACTGTCGAAGGGAACCTTATTAGTCCCTTCAATGTTCACAGTTGCAGGGAAATGTATTAATCTCTTCTCTGTTCACAGTTGAAGGGAACTGTATTACTCCCTTCACTGTTCACGGTCGAAGTGAACTGTATTAATCGCATCACTGTTCACAGTCAGAGGGAATTGTATTAATCTCTTCTCTGTTCACTGTTGAAGGGAACTGTATTCAGCTCTTCACTGTTCACTCTCAAAGGGAAATTTATTAGTCCCTTCAATGTTCATGTTCGAAGAGAACTGTATTAAACTCTTCACTGTTCACTGTGGAATGGAACTGTATTAATCTCTTCACTGTTCACTGTCGAATGGAACTATATTAGTCTCTTGAATCATCACTGTTGAAAGGAACAGTATTAATCTCTTCACTGTTAACTGTCAAAGGGAACTGTATTAGTCCCTTCACTGTTCACTGTTGAAGGGAACTGTATTGAGCTCTTCACTGTTCACTCTCAAAGGGAACCGTATTAGTCCCTTCAATGTTCACGTTCGAAGAGAACTGTATTAAACTCTTCACTGTTCACTGTCGAATGGAACTGTATTAATCTCTTCACTGTTCACTGCCGAATGGAACTATATTAGTCTCTTGAATCATCACTGTTGAAAGGAACGGTATTAATGTCTTCACTGTTCACTGTCGAAGGGAACTGTATTAGTCCCTTCACTGTTCACGGTCGAAGTGAACTGTATTAATCGCATCACTGTTCACAGTCAGAGGGAATTGTATTAGTCTCTTCTCTGTTCACTGTTGAAGGGAACGGTATTCAGCTCTTCACTGTGCACTCTCAAAGGGAAATTTATTAGTCCCTTCAATGTTCATGTTCGAAGAGAACTGTATTAAACTCTTCACTGTTCACTGTCTAATGGAACTGTATTAATCTCTTCACTGTTCACTGTCGAATGGAACTATATTAGTCTCTTGAATCATCACTGTTGAAAGGAACGGTATTAATCTCTTCACTGTTCACTGTCAAAGGGAACTGTATTAGTCCCTTCACTGTTCACTTTTGAAGGGAACTGTATTGAACTCTTCACTGTTCACTGTCTAAGGGAATTGTATTAGTCTCTTCTCTGTTCACTGTTGAAGGGAACTGTATTGAGCTCTTCACTGTTCACTCTCAAAGGGAACCGTATTAGTCCCTTCAATGTTCACGTTCGAAGAGAACTGTATTAAACTCTTCACTGTTCACTGTCGAATGGAACTGTATTAATCTCTTCACTGTTCACTGCCGAATGGAACTATATTAGTCTCTTGAATCATCACTGTTGAAAGGAACGGTATTAATGTCTTCACTGTTCACTGTCGAAGGGAACTGTATTAGTCCCTTCACTGTTCACGGTCGAAGTGAACTGTATTAATCGCATCACTGTTCACAGTCAGAGGGAATTGTATTAGTCTCTTCTCTGTTCACTGTTGAAGGGAATGTTATTCAGCTCTTCACTGTTCACTCTCAAAGGGAAATTTATTAGTCCCTTCAATGTTCATGTTCGAAGAGAACTGTATTAAACTCTTCACTGTTCACTGTCTAATGGAACTGTATTAATCTCTTCACTGTTCACTGTCGAATGGAACTATATTAGTCTCTTGAATCATCACTGTTGAAAGGAACGGTATTAATCTCTTCACTGTTCACTGTCAAAGGGAACTGTATTAGTCCCTTCACTGTTCACTTTTGAAGGGAACTGTATTGAACTCTTCACTGTTCACTGTCTAAGGGAATTGTATTAGTCTCTTCTCTGTTCACTGTTGAAGGGAACTGTATTGAGCTCTTCACTGTTCACTCTCAAAGGGAACCGTATTAGTCCCTTCAAAGTTCACGTTCGAAGAGAACTGTATTAAACTCTTCACTGTTCACTGTCGAATGGTACTGTATTAATCTCTTCACTGTTCACTGCCGAATGGAACTATATTAGTCTCTTGAATCATCACTGTTGAAAGGAACGGTATTAATCTCTTCACTGTTCACAGTCGAAGGGAACTGTATTAGTCCCTTCACTGTTCACTGTCGAAAGAACTGTACTAGTCCTTTCACTGTTCACTGTCAAAGGGAATTGTATTTGTCCCTTAACTGTTCATCTTTGAAGTGATCTGTATTAACCCCTTCACTGTTCACTGTTGAAGGAATTGTATTAGTCCCTTCACTATACACTGTTGAAGTGAACTGTATTTAACTCTTCATTGTTCACTGTCGAAGGGAACCTTATTAGTGCCTTCAATGTTCACAGTTGCAGGGAAATGTATTAATCTCTTCTGTGTTCACTGTTGAAGGGAACTGTATTAGTCTCTTCACTCTTCACTGTTGAAGTGAACTGTATTTAACGCTTCACTGTTCACGGTCAAAGGGAACTGTATTAGTCCCTTCACTGTTCACCTTCGAAGGGAACAGTATTAGTCCCTTCACTCTTCACTGTCGAAAGAACTGTACTAGTCCTTTCACTGTTCACTGTCAAAGGGAATTGTATTTGTCCCTTCACTGTTCATCTTTGAAGTGATCTGTATTAACCCCTTCACTGTTCACTGTTGAAGGAATTGTATTAGTCCCTTCACTGTACACTGTTGAAGTGAACTGTATTTAACTCTTCATTGTTCACTGTCGAAGGGAACCTTATTAGTCCCTTCAATGTTCACAGTTGCAGGGAAATGTATTAATCTCTTCTCTGTTCACAGTTGAAGGGAACTGTATTAGTCCCTTCTCTCTTCACTGTTGAAGCGAACTGTATTTAACGCTTCACTGTTCACGGTCAAAGGGAACTGTATTAGTCCCTTCACTGTTCACCTTCGAAGGGAACAGTATTAGTCCCATCACTGTTCACGGTCGAAGTGAACTGTATTAATCGCATCACTGTTCACGGTCAAAGGGAACTGTATTAATCCCTTCACTGTTCACTGTTGAAGGGAACTGTATTAATCTCTTCACTGTTCACTGTCTAAGGGAATTGTATTAGTCTCTTCTCTGTTCACTGTTGAAGGGAACTGTATTGAGCTCTTTACTGTTCACTCTCAAAGGGAACCTTATTAGTCCCTTCAATGTTCACGTTCGAAGAGAACTGTATTAAACTCTACACTGTTCACTGTCGAATGGAACTGTATTAGTCTCTTGAATCATCACTGTTGAAAGGAACGGTATTAATCTCTTCTCTGTATACTGTCGAAGGAAACTGTATTAGTCTCTTCAATGTTCACGTTCGAAGAGAACTGTATTAAACTCTTCATTGTTCACTGTCGAATGGAACTGTATTAGTCCCTTCAATGTTCACGTTCGAAGAGAACTGTAGTAAACTCTTCATTGTTCACTGTCGAATGGAACTGTATTAGTCCCTTCAATGTTTTTGTTCGAAGGGAACTGTATTAATCTCTTCACTGTTCACTGCCGAAGGGAACTGTATTACTCCTTTCACTGTTCACGGTCGAAGTGAACTGTATTAATCGCATCACTGTTGACGGTCAGAGGGAATTAGTCTCTTCTCTGTTCACTGTTGAAGGGAACTGTATTCAGCTCTTCACTGTTCACTCTCAAAGGGAAATTTATTAGTCCCTTCAATGTTCATGTTCGAAGAGAACTGTATTAAGCTCTTCACTGTTCACTGTCGAATGGAACTGTATTAATCTCTTCACTGTTCACTGTCGAATGGAACTATATTAGTCTCTTGAATCATCACTGTTGAAAGCAACGGTATTAATCTCTTCACTGTTCACTGTCAAAGGGAACTGTATTAGTCCCTTCACTGTTCACTGTTGAAGGGAACTGTATTGAACTCTTCACTGTTCACTGTCTAAGGGAATTGTATTAGTCTCTTCTCTGTTCACTGTTGAAGGGAACTGTATTTGAGCTCTTCACTGTTCACTCTCAAAGGGAACCTTATTAGTCCCTTCAATGTTCACATTCGAAGAGAACTGTATTAAACTCTTCACTGTTCACTGTCGAATGGAACTGTATTAGTGTCTTGAATCATCACTGTTGAAAGGAACGGTATTAATCTCTTCACTGTTCACTGTCGAAGGGAACTGTATTAGTCCCTTCACTGTTCACTGTTGAAGGGAACTGTATTGAACTCTTCACTGTTCACTGTCTAAGGGAATTATATAAGTCTCTTCTCTGTTCACTGTTGAAGGGAACTGTATTGAGCTCTTCACTGTTCACTCTCAAAGGGAACTGTATTAGTCCCTTCTCTCTTCACTGTCGAAAGAACTGTACTAGTCCTTTCACTGTTCACTGTCAAAGGGAATTGTATTTGTCCCTTCAGTGTTCATCTTTGAAGTGATCTGTATTAACCCCTTCACTGTTCACTGTTGAAGGAATTGTATTAGTCCCTTCACTGTACACTGTTGAAGTGAACTGTATTTAACTCTTCATTGTTCACTGTCGAAGGGAACCTTATTAGTCCCTTCAACGTTCACAGTTGCAGGGAAATGTATTAATCTCTTCTCTGTTCAATGTTGAAGGGAACTGTATTAGTCTCTTCACTCTTCACTGTTGAAGTGAACGGTATTTAACGCTTCACTGTTCACGGTCAAAGGGAACTGTATTAGTCCCTTCACTGTTCACCTTCGAAGGGAACAGTATTAGTCCCTTCACTGTTCACGGTCAAAGGGAACGGTATTAATCCCTTCACTGTTCACTGTTGAAGGGAACTGTATTAATCTCTTCACTGTTCACTGTCTAAGGGAATTGTATTAGTCTCTTCTCTGTTCACTGCTGAAGGGAACTGTATTGAGCTCTTCACTGTTCACTCTCAAAGGGAACCTTATTAGTCCCTTCAATGTTCACGTTCGAAGAGAACTGTATTAAACTCTTCACTGTTCACTGGTGAAGGGAACTGTATTAGTAACTCAATGTTTTCGTTCGAAGGGAACTGTTTTAGTCTCTTCAATCTTCACTGTTGTAAGGAATGGGATTAATCTCTTCATTGTTCACTGTTGAAGGGAACTGTATTAGTCACTTCACTCTTCACTGTCGAAAGAACTGTACTAGTGCTTTCACTGTTCACTGTCAAAGGGAATTGTATTTGGACCTTCACTGTTCATCTTTGAAGTGATCTGTATTAACCCCTTCATTGTTCACTGTTGAAGGAATTGTATTAGTCCCTTCACTGTACACTGTTGAAGTGAACTGTATTTAACTCTTCATTGTTCACTGTCGAAGGGAACCTTATTAGTCCATTCAATGTTCACAGTTGCAGGGAAATGTATTAATCTCTTCTCTGTTCACAGTTGAAGGGAACTGTATTAGTCCCTTCACTCTTCACTGTTGAAGCGAACTGTATTTAACGCTTCACGGTTCACGGTCAAAGGGAACTGTATTAGTCCCTTCACTGTTCACCTTCGAAGGGAACAGTATTAGTCCCTTCACTGTTCATGGTCGAAGTGAACTGTATTAATCGCATCACTGTTCACGGTCAAAGGGAACTGTATTAATCCCTTCACTGTTCACTGTTGAAGGGAACTGTATTAATCTCTTCACTGTTCACTGTCTAAGGGAATTGTATTAGTCTCTTCTCTGTTCACTGCTGAAGGGAACTGTATTGAGCCCTTCACTGTTCACTCTCAAAGGGAACCTTATTAGTCCCTTCACTGTTCACGGTCGAAGGGAACTGTTTTAGTCCCTTCACTCTTCACTGTCGAAAGAACTGTACTAGTCCTTTTACTGTTCACTGTCGAAGGGAACTGTATTAGTAACTCAATGTTTTCGTTCGAAGGGAACTGTTTTAGTCTCTTCAATCTTCACTGTTGTAAGGAACGGGATTAATCTCTTCACTGTTCACTGTTGAAGGGAACTGTATTAGTCCCTTCATTCTTCACTGTCGAAAGAACTGTACTAGTCCTTTCACTGTTCACTGTCAAAGGGAATTGTATTTGTCCCTTCACTGTTCATCTTTGAAGTGATCTGTATTAACCCCTTCACTGTTCACTGTTGAAGGAATTGTATTAGTCCCTTCACTGTACACTGTTGAAGTGAACTGTATTTAACTTTTCATTGTTCACTGTCGAAGGGAACCTTATTAGTCCCTTCAATGTTCACAGTTGCAGGGAA
>NW_026780047.1:0-52500 GCF_030144855.1 Hypanus sabinus | reverse complement strand
CACACACACACTCACACACACACGCCACACACCACACACACACACACACTCACACACACACGCCACACACACTCACACACACTCACACACACTCACACACACACACTCACACACACTCACACACACACACTCACACACACACGCCACACACCACACACACACACACACACTCACACACACACGCCACACACACTCACACACACACACTCACACACACTCACACACACTCACACACACACACTCACACACACACACTCACACACACGCCTCCCTTAGCTACTAAGCCCGGAGGAACAGTTTCTACTGACAGGAGGAGGAAAGGCAGGTTACTGGTGCCTTAAGGCCAGTCTCTCTGGGCAGACGGGGCTCATCAGCCGTGGCTGGCAGCTCATCTGGGAGAAGGAAAACTCTGATCACAAACCTCCGCTGCCCTGCAGCTGTACCCACTCACGGGGGAAGGGTTTGGGAGTAAACACCATGGGAAAAATCTGGAGCTGGAGTCCCTAACTTGGCAATCCTACGTTGAGTTCAAAGCTGGCTGGCAGCTCCTGTGATCCCTCTGGTGCCAAACTGTATCGATCCCTCCCATTCCTTTGTGTTCATCAGATGTGTGAGAAGGGGAGCTTGCAACGTGGGCAACAGCCTGCTCTCCATATTGTGCTGCCCTGGTCTCCGTATCTAGACAGCTAGGATGCAAGGTCCACGGTCAATCCCGACTGACAGAAGCCCTCACCATCTCTGCCATGTACCGCTGCTGCATTGCAACAAATTTCACAACAGACGCCAGAGATATTAAAACTTATTTTGATTCTGATTCTTGTTACTGTGGTCATTCACCTGTCTTCGCTCATTCCTATGACTTATAAATACATATCGTGAATAAAGTTGATCTTTTGTCCTTGATCTTCCAAGAGGACTACAGCATTGTCGTAGGGTTTGGAGGCTTGTGTGCCTCAATGACTCAGAGAGCCGTGTTGGCTGGAGTCAGGGCCTTGTGCTTTGGCTCTTGGTAGGGTCACCCGTGCCAAAACAGGTCAAAGGGTAGAGGCCAGACTAAGGGTGATCCACCAGTCCTCTGGGTTCAAGGGTTCATCTCAGGGCCAACAACCCTGACTGGTCAAACAAAACTGTTACAGACACAGCAAAGGAGAATCCTCCTACATCTGAGTGTGACGGTATTCCCGAGTCTCCACCCGGGACTCGCATGACTGACCTGATGAAGGAAGCCCTGGACACTGCCGGAGATGGAGAACATTTATTGCTGTCCAGAACACCAGCGGTGAACTAGGCAGTAAATAAGTTGGTCCTTGGACTTGTGGTCTGAGTAACGAAAAATCTATTGGATTGACCCAGGGTAGAGAGTTCCCAAGATTCACCACCATCCTCATAGAGCCAGAAGGGCACAAAACAGAACCAGACTCTTCAGCCCAGAGTCCAGTCTGGCGAGCAGATGTCTATTTGCACTAAACCGACTTTATTCCCAATTCTTATCCTCTCTGCCTTTCAGTGGAGGGCGACAGCCTGTCAGTCCCCGAGTCGGAGAAGTGATGTGTAAGATTGTAACATCGGGACAGCGAGTTGCTGGTCTCCTGCTCTCGTTGCAGGAAAACGACCTCTCTCTCCCTCACTGGTGACAGAGTGAGCCTGTCTGAGACACCGAAGTACTGGCTTATGGGCTGCACTTGTTGATGGTCTCTCTGGGGGGGGGGGGGGTTTGCTACTGTTTACGTGATGGGGTTGGTGCTTCTGCTGCTGCAAGAGGGGGAAGGTTGACACATTGGCACAGCTGCTTTGGGATTCTGATGTGTCTCCCATTCATTCTTTGTGGTTTTTTGTTTTGTGGATGTCTGTGAAGAGTACGAATTTCAGATCGTATCCTGTGATATTAAATGGAACCAACACCCAGAAGAACATACAAGCTTTTCATAGACAGTCCCCAAGGTCAGGAATGAGCCCGGATCGCCGGGGCTGGGAGACAGCACCCTAACCCGCTGTGCCGCTCCGCCACACGTGTACACTCCGCGGCCAGCTTACTAGGTCCACCCGTACAGCTGCTCATTAACGCAAATATCTAATCAGCCAATCACACGGCAGCAACTCAAGGCACAAAAGCGTGTGGACGTGGTCAAGAGGCTGTGTTGCTCAGACCGAACATTGGAATGGGGGAAGAAATCTGATCTCTGACTTTGACCGTGCAAGGAGTGTTGGTGGCAGGCGGAGAAACTGCTGATCTCCTGGGATTTCGACGCACACCAGTCTCTGGAGCTTACAGAGAATGGTGCAAGAAACAACAAGAGACATCATCCAGTGAGCAACAGTGCTGTGGGTGAAAACGCCTCGTTAATGAGAGAGGTCAGAGGAGAATGGCCAGACTGGCTCGAGCTGACAGGAGGGTGACAGTAACTCAAATAACCACGTGTACAACAGTGGTGTGCAGAAGAGCGTCTCTACACACAGCACGTTGAACCCTTCAAGTGGGTGAGCGACAGCAGCGTAAGACCACGGACGTACACTCAGTGGCCACTTTATTAGGTACAGGAGGTAATGAATAAAGTGGCCGCACAGTGTAATGTTGTGTTGGCAAAACTTGAGTCTTTAAAGAACCAGCTGTGTCTTGTTGCCAGTTTCTGGTTGCTATTCACTGATCGGTTTATTTAATCCCTGTTATTTTCTGTGTTCCCTTTCCCCACCTGTTGTGCTGGTGTCACAGACAGACCTCAACGTCACACCTGGCTCCCTCCTATATATAATAAAGTGGCATTGAGAGTGTGCAGTTGATATAGTCTAAATAGTCACCGTGGTTCCCTGATCGTAGACTCCCCAGCAAGGGTAATCTGTGTCTTTCTATCAAGCTGTTAAAGTTTTGTATGGCTGAACAAGGTCTTTCTGTATTATAAGTGTGTACACCCTCTGCATAATATACGCAGCCCCCACCTCACACTATTCATCACCGCCACTATTTCACGGCCCTCCGCCGACCTACAGGAAAGGGATTGGAAGAATACAGAGAAAATATTCAAGTATGTTGCCAGGAATTGAGGACCTGAGTTATAGGGAAAGGTTGAACAAGTTTGGTCTTTATTCTTTGTACAGAGGAGATTTACTGGAATGTTACCTGGGTTTCAGCACCTAAGTTACAGGGATTTGCTGTAACTTGAGGACCTGAGTTATAGGGAAAGGTTGAATAGGTTGGGATTTTATTCCCTTGAACGTAAGAGGAGGAAGGGAGATTTGTTAGAGGTGTACAAGGTTATATAGCAGGGGTGGGCAAACTTTTTGACTTGAGGGCCACAAAGGGTTCTAAGATTTGACAGGGGGGCCGGACCAGGAGCAGATGGACGGAGTGTTTTGGTAATACACCTCATAAGAGAAAATAAAATATCATGGGATATGTAGAAAACATGTGCTTTAATTTCAATTGAAAATGAACAAATGCATTACAACAAAATATCTGTCTTTGAAGTCCCATGGTATTTAGCTATTTATTGAAATGACTTTTAAAACACTGAAAATTAAATGAATAAAATACAGCTTTTTTTAATAGTAACAGTTATTATTTTAAAGCACTGAAAATTCTGTTATCCTTCAAGATATTATCATCATCACTCTCCTCCTGACTGTCTTTATTTCAAAAACGGTAGGAGATGCAGGTCTACTTGTCCTGCTCCTTCTTATTCAATTGTCCCCCGTGCCAAAACTCAACAACGACCCGCACAATGACAGAACAGTGAGAGCGCGCCAATATGCGGAGCTCTGTGCTCGCAAACCCCCGTAGGCGATCTCCCTTAGCCGGAAAGCTGGCTAATTGTGAGCCAGTTCGGATGTGCCAGGAAATGGGTCGCCACAAGGTCACAAAGTAAAGCGCAAATGTGGAGTAATACGCTGCACCTCAACAAAGGTCAATGTGTAGCAGTGTGTCATCTATTGGGAAAACACCAGAATTGCGGGGAAAAAAATGTTAACAAGGTTTATTAATATAATTTCATCAAGTTCTGCGGGCCGGATTAAAAAGCTTAACGGGCCGCATATGGCCCCCGGGCCGTAGTTTGCCCATGCCTGTTATATAGGGTAAAACTCCAGATTGGAGCCACCTCGGGCAGCTGGGCATCGATGAACATCCTTCCAACAGGTCCTGCAGCCAAACACATTGCTTCATGAGCTGTCCTTTGGAGGACATGGTGAGGCCGAGATGGGGTATCTCAGGATCTCCATAACTTCTGCCCAGGCTTGTGATGGTGATGATCATCACCCATTGTCCTTCGAGGCAGACGGATGCCAACCAACCGCCAAACAGATAGGGGAAATGCAAGCCGGCTTTTCCCACTGAGCTTGAGAGAGACTGCAACAGGAGGTCATGGGTTATGGGTGAAAGGTGAAATGCTAAGGGGAATTTAAGGGGGAGCTTCTTCATTCAGAGGACGCTGAGAGTGGATGCGGTGTCAATTTCAACATTGAAGAGAAAGTTTGATAGGTACCTTAAAGGGAGGGGTATGGAGGTCTATGGTCCAGGCACATTTCAATGGGATTAGGCAGAACAACAGTTTGGCATGTTTCTGTGCTCTAGACCTCTGTGACTGTATGACTTTGAAGTTACACAACAGGTATCCAAAGTTCAAAGTATGTATATGTACCCATATACAATCCTGAGATTCATTTTCTTGTGGGCGTACTCAATAAACCCGTAGAACAATAACCGTAACAGCATCAGTGAGACCCCACAACCAGGGCATTCAGCCAGAGTGCAGAAATCAACAAACTCTCCAAGTAGAAAAAGAGGAAATAATAATAAACAATAAATATTGAGAACATGGGATGAAAAGTCCTTGAGAGTGAGTCCATAAGTTGTGGGAATATTTCATTGATGGGTGAGTGAAGTGGAGTGGATTATCTCCTCTGGGTCAGCAGCCTGATGGTTGAGGGGTAGTAATTGTTCCTGAACCTGGTGGTGTGAGTCCTGAGGCTCCTGAACCTTCTTCCCAATAGCAGCAGTGAGAAGAGAACATGACCTGGGTGATGAGGGTCCCTGATGATGGATGTGCTGTGTGTGGGGAGAGTTTTATCTGTGATGGGCTGGGCCAGATCCTACTTTGTGTAGGTCTTTCCATTTGGGGCATTGGTGTTTCTATACCGGGCTGTGTCGCAGCCGGTCAATATACTCTCCACTACACAGAATCTCTGCAAACTCCTAACGAAGTAGAGGTGCTACTGTGCTTTCTTCATGATGGCACTCAGGGGTCAATCATAGACCATAGGGAAGAGTGTTGTGACTTGTTTCTTAAAAGTGGTGTCAGTAACTGGTCTTACTGGAAAAAAACTCTGCGCTTTGTGATGTCGTTCATTAATGTTGCACCATGTTCTTTGTGCCTCTGGTCCATTGTAGAGATGATCTTCAAAGACTATTAAAGAATATATTCAAAACCTGACAATAACAATAATTTGCACCAACATAACACTGACAATGTCATAAAACGATGCGTGACAGGAGCACTTGCCTACTGCCTGTTATATTGCTGGTGTTTAGGGCAGCAATGAAGGTCCTCCATCTCTGGGGGTGTTCAGGGCTTCCTTCATCGTGTCAGAGGCTTCCTCTCGGTTTTCACTGCTGTCAGCCATACAAGACGTGAGTGGAGAATCAGGAATACCATCACACACAGACGTGGAAGGATTCTTCACTGCTGTCTTTGTGATATTTTTGACGAGTCAGGGTTGTTGGCCCCGAGCTGAACCCTCAAACCTGGAGGACCGTGGACCACTTTTAGTCTGACCTCTACCCCTTGACCCTAGCAAGAGCCAGAACACAAGGCCCTGACTCCAGCCAGAATGGCTCTCCGGGTCACTGAGGCACGCAAACCTCCAAACCCTATGACAAGACTGTGGTCCTCTTGGAGGATGTCAGGAGGGATCAAAAGGAATTTGGCAGTAGATCGCTTCTGGGATGTCAAGGCAGGTGATCATGAGCTTTGTCCAGTAGATAATGTGGGTGTGAAAGAAAAGTCTTAAATAAGAGGTTTAGGGAAGAAATTCCAAAATTTGGGAACTTGACCACAATAACACATGGCCGAGGACAGTTTAAGCACATGAGATCAGACCTAAAGAACAAAGCAAGCTCCAAAGTGGGGCCTGCAAGAAATGTTTCATCAGTCAAAATAGGAGAAAGCTAGCCTCAAGGATCCATGAATATCAACTAGCTGTTAACTCTCCCTAGTCTCTACCCATGAAGATCAAGAGAGACACAAATTCGACTGGGCATCAGTGGAAGTTATGGACCAGTGAACATGCGACGTGCGAGAGAATTCCTAGAAGCGTGGTTTTGCATGAACAATTCTATAAATGGACACGTAGACCTTGTTCCCATTCATAAGCCAATGCAGGCAAAATTCCAGACAATGCACAGAGACCAATCAGCAATGAGACCTCCCTCCCTACGTCACAACTGACTTTCCGTAACAACTGCCAATCAGCTGACTGACAAGTATATAAAAGTCCAGCATTCAGCAGACACACCACAAGTGAACAGCTCATCGACGATGTATGGTGATGAAACGTTTACAAATAGATTGCCAAGATCGGAGAACAACTCGACCCAACCATCAACCACCCAAGCTACACATTTTCTGAGTTATTTCCAAAGATCAGAATTGGAGAAAGGATTTTGTATCTCCTGCGATGATTCCACCTTCAGGACTCCTTCTTCATCTTTCCATGGTCGTTCTGACTATGGCAGGGTCTGCAATCCTCTGTCCTATTTTGCTTCTCCCTCAGGGTGCCTATTAGAGATGCACGTCCAGGAGGCAGTCCTTTAGCCCACTGACCCCATCAAGTCAGGGGACAGTTTCTGTGCAGCAACCCTTTCTGAGAAGAATGAGAATACCTCACTTCACAAGGCCCAGAGCCTCTTGCGCAGCTCAGCCCGGTGACTTTCCCACCCACAACGTCCACTCCTCTCTCCGAGATGATAAGGCTGTGAGACTGCCCGTCTGCCCTGCTTTGTGTCTGTGAACTTTGCGGCGATTTGCCCCACTAAAATGATGAACTGAATACAAAGGCTTTGGGCCCACTCCAGGCTGATCCGTGGATTTGCATCTGAGGACTCAATTTGGTTCAGAATGCTGTTGTCGTTCCTCGCTTCTGTTTGGAGGATTTGTTTTTTTATTCTCTTTCTCTCTGCGCATTGGGGGTTGGGCTTTATTTTTTAAATTGGGTTGGTTCTGATTTCTTGCTTTGTGGCTGCCTGTAAGCAGACAAATCTCAAGGTCGTATGATTTATACATTCTTTGAAAAAGTTGGTGGAATTCAGTAGGTCGGGCAGCATCCATGGAGAGGAACAAACAGTCAACGTTTTGGGTGGACTGGAAAGGAAGCGGGAAGAAGCCAGAATGAGAAGGTGAGGGAGGGAGTACATACCAGCAGGTGGCAGGTAAAGCCAGGTGAGTGCGGGAGGGGGGATGAAGTGAGAAGCTGAGAGGTGACAGGTAGAAAAGGTAAAATGCTGAAGAAGAAGGAATCAAAGTTCAAAGTAAGTTTATTATCAAAGTACGTATATATCACCATGTACAAGCCTGAGATTCTTTTTCCTGTGGACACACTCAGCAAATCCAAGAAACACAGTAGAACCAATGAAAGACGGCGCCCAGCAGGGTGGACAAACAACCAACATGGAAAGGACAGCAAACTGTGCAAAAATAATATAATAATAAATAAGTAATAACCATCAGGGACCTGAGAGAGTGCTTGGAAGCGAGTCCGGAGATTGCTCAGTGATGCACAGCCTGATGGTTGAGGGTTAATATCTGTTTCTGAACCTGTGAGTCCTGATGCTCTTGTACCTTCTTCAGTGAGAAGAGAGCATGGCCTGGGTGGTGGGGGTCCCCGAGGACGGATGCTGGTTTCCTGTGACAGGGCTTTGTGTAGGTGTTCTCAATGTTGTGGATGGCTTTACCTGCAACGTTCTGTGCCGGATCCGCTACTTTTTGTGGGATTTTCCATTCCAGGGCAGTGGTGCTCCGTACCAGGCTGTGATGCAACACTCTCTACTAAGTGAAAAAAAAGGAAAGGGGCACCATGCAAAAGTTTGGGCGCCCCAAGAGATTTGAGCTCTCAGATAACTTTTACCAAGGTCTCAGTCCTTAATTAGCTTGTTAGGGCTATGGCTTGTTCACAGTCAGTGTTAGGAAAGGCCAGGTGATGCAAATTTCAAAGCTTTATAAATACCCCGACTCCTCAAACCTTGTCCCAACAATCACCAGCCATGGGCTCCTCTAAGCAGCTGCCTTGCACTCTGAAAATTAAAATAAACGATGCCCACAAAGCAGAAGGTTATAAGAAGATAGCAAAGTGTTTTCAGGTAGCTATTTCCTCAGTTCGTAATGTAATTAAGAAATGGCAGTTAACAGGAATGGTGGAGGTCAAGTTGAGGTCTGGAAGACCAAGAAAACTTCCCAAGAGAACTGCTCGTAGGATTGATAGAAAGGCGAATCAAAACCCCTGTGCAAAAGACCTTCAGGAAGATTTAGCAGACTCTGGAGTGGTGGGTGTTCTACTGTGCAGTGACACCTGCACAAATATGACCTCATGGAAGAGTCATCAGAAGAAAACCTTTCCTGTGTCCTCACCACAAAATTCAACATCAGAAGTTTGCAAACAAGCCTGATGCATTTTGGAAACAAGTCCTGTGGAATGATGAAGTTAAAATAGAACTCTTTGACCACAATGAGCAAAGGTACGTTTGGAGAAAAGGATGCAGAATTTCATGAGAAGAACACCTCTCCAACTGTTAAGCACGGGGGTGGATCGATCATGCTTTGGGCTTGTGTTGCACCCAGTGGCACGGGGAACATTTCACTGTTAGAGGGAAGAATGAATTCAATTAAATACCAACAAATTCTGAAAAAAGCTGAAGATGAAAAGAGGATGGCTTCTACAACAGGATAATGATCCTAAACTCACCTCAAAATCCACAATGGACTACCTCAAGAGGCGCAAGCTGAAGGTTTTGCCGTGGCCCTCACAGTCTCCTGACCTAAACATCATCAAAAATCTATGGATAGACCTCAAAAGTGCAGTGCATGCAAGATGGCACAAGAATCTCACAGAACTAGAAGCAAGGAAGAATGGGCAAAAATCCCTCACACAAGAATTGAAAGACTCTTACCTGGCTACAGAAAGCATTTACAAGCTGTGATACTTGCCAAAGGGGATGTTACTAAGTACTGACCATGCAGGGTACCCGAACTTTTTCTTCAGGCCTTATCCCTTTTCATTATTTTGATACTGTGAAAGATGGAAATAAAAAAGGAATCTTGCTTAAAATATTAAAGAAATGTGTCATCTTTAACTTAATGCCTTTTGGAAATCAGGTCATCTTTTATTCAATTAGCTATTCACAGTGACTGAAATTTTGACGAGAGGTGCCTAAAACTTTTCATGCCACTGTATGTGTTGGACCCAGGGCAGTCTCTATAGAAGCTTCTAGGAGTGTGGAATCCGTTCACAAAGCAATCCTATCAAAATCAGATTCCTTCTTCGTCAGCCCATTACCTTTTCTACCAATCACTTCCCATCTTCCCTCCCTTGGTGGCTCCACCTGTCAACTCCAAGTTGCTCGCTTCATCCCTCCCCACCACCCTCTCAACTTCCCCCCTGGCCTGACTCCACCTAACACCTCCCAGCTTGTGCATCTCGCCCTCCCTCCCCATGATCACCACCTTCTTGTTTTAACTTCTTTCTCCTTCCTTTACAGTCCTGAAGAAGCATCTTAACTCAAAGTAATCTCCATCAACACTGTCTGACCTGCTGAGTTCCTCCAGCATTTTGTGTGTGTTACTCTGTCCATAGACACTGTCTGACCTGCTGAGTTCCTCCAGCATTTTGTGTGTGTTACTCTGTCCATAGACACTGTCTGACCTGCTGAGTTCCTCCAGTATTTTGTGTGTGTTACTCTGTCCATAGACACAGTCTGACCTGCTGAGTTCCTCCAGCATTTTGTGTGTGTTACTCTGTTCATAGACACTGCCTGACCTGCTGAGTACCTCCAGCATTTTGTGTGTGTTACTCTGTCCATAAACACTGTCTGACCTGCTGAGTTCCTCCAGCATTTTGTGTGTGTTACTCTGACCATAGGCACAGTCTGACCTGCCGAGTTCCTCCAGCATTTTGTGTGTGTTACTCTGTCCATAGACACTGTATGACCTGCCGAGTTCCTCCAGCATTTTGTGTGTGTTACTCTGTCCATAGGCACTGTATGACCTGCAGAGTACCTCCAGCATTTTGTGTGTGATGCTCTGTCCATAGACACTGTCTGACCTGCTGAGTTCCTCCAGCATTTTGTGTGTGTTACTCTGTCCATAGACACTGTCTGATCTGCTGAGTTCCTCCAGCATTTTGTGTGTGTTACTCTGACCATAGACACTGTCTGACCTGCTGAGTTCCTCCAGCATTTTGTGTGTGTTACTCTGACCATAGACACTGTCTGACCTGCTGAGTTCCTCCAGCATTCTGTGTGTGTTACTCTGATCATAGACACTGTCTGACCTGCTGAGTTCCTCCAGCATTTTGTGTGTGTTACTCTGATCATAGACACTGTCTGACCTGCTGAGTTCCTCCGGCATTTTGTGTGTGTTACTCTGACCATAGACACTGTCTGACCTGCTGAGTTCCTCCAGCATTTTGTGTGTGTTACTCTGTCCACAGACACTGTCTGACCTGCTGAGTTCCTCCAGCATTTTGTGTGTGTTACTCTGCCCATCAACACTATCTGAGCTGCTGTGTTCCTCCAGCATTTTGTGTGTGTTACTCTGACCATAGACACTGTCTGACCTGCTGAGTTCCTCCAGCATTTTGTGTGTGTTACTCTGTCCATGGACACTGTCTGACCTGCTGAGTTCCTCCAGAATTTTGTGTGTGTTACTCTGTTCATAGACACTGCCTGACCTGCTGTATTCCTCCAGAACTTTGTGTGTGTTACTCTGTCCATAGACACTGTCTGATCTGCTGAGTTCCTCCGGCATTTTGTGTGTGTTACTCTGACCATAAACACTGTCTGACCTGCTGAGTTCCTCCAGCATTTTGAGTGTGTTACTCTGTCCATAGACACTGTATGACCTGCAGAGTTCCTCCAGCATTTTGTGTGTGTTACTCGGTCCATAGACACTGTCTGACCTGCTGAGTTCCTCCAGAATTTTGTGTGTGATACTCTGTCCATAGACACTGTCTGACCTGCTGAGTTCCTCCAGCATTTTGTGTGTGTTACTCTGACCATAGACACTGTCTGACCTGCTGAGTTCCTCCAGCATTTTGTGTGTGTTACTCTGACCATAGACACTGTCTGACC
This sequence comes from Hypanus sabinus, assembly GCF_030144855.1. NCBI lineage: Eukaryota > Metazoa > Chordata > Chondrichthyes > Myliobatiformes > Dasyatidae > Hypanus > Hypanus sabinus. The sequence goes on along the minus strand of NW_026780047.1, from coordinate 41,171 downwards.
TGCTGAGTTCCTCCAGCATTCTGTGTGTGTTACTCTGATCATAGACTCTGTCTGACCTGCTGAGTTCCTCCAGCATTTTGTGTGTGTTACTCTGATCACAGACACTGTCTGACCTGCTGAGTTCCTCTGGCATTTTGTGTGTGTTACTCTGACCATAGACACTGTCTGACCTGCTGAGTTCCTCCAGCATTTTGTGTGTGTTACTCTGTCCACAGACACTGTCTGACCTGCTGAGTTCCTCCAGCATTTTGTGTGAGTTACTCTGTCCATAGACACTGTCTGACCTGCTGTGTTCCTCCAGCATTTTGTGTGTGTTACTCTGTCCATAGACACTGTCAGACCTGCTGAGTTCCTCCAGCATTTTGTGTGAGTTACTCTGTCCATAGACACTGTCTGAGCTGCTGTGTTCCTCCAGCATTTTGTGTGAGTTACTCTGACCATAGACACTGTCTGACCTGCTGAGTTCCTCCAGTATTTTGTGTGTGTTACACTGTCCATAGACACTGTCTGACCTGCTGAGTTCCTGCAGCATTTTGTGTGTGTTACTCTGTCCATAGACACTGTCTGACCTGCTGAGTTCCTCCAGTATTTTGTGTGTGTTACTCTGTCCATAGACACAGTCTGACCTGCTGAGTTCCTCCAGCATTTTGTGTGTGTTACTCTGTTCATAGACACTGCCTGACCTGCTGAGTTCCTCCAGAATTTTGTGTGAGTTACTCTGTCCATAGACACTGTCTGACCTGCTGAGTTCCTCCAGCATTTTATGTGTTACTCTGTCCATAGACACTGTCTGACCTGCTGAGTTCCTCCAGCATTTTGTGTGTGTTACTCTGTCCATAGACACTGTCTGACCTGCTGAGTTCCTCCAGCATTTTGTGTGTGTTACTCTGTCCATAGACACTGTCTGACCTGCTGAGTTCCTCCAGCATTTTGTGTGAGTTACTCTGTCCATGGACACTGTCTGACCTGCTGAGTTCCTCCAGCATTTTGTGTGTGTTACTCTGTCCATAGACACTGTCTGACCTGCTGAGTTCCTCCAGCATTTTGTGTGTGTTACTCTGACCATAGACACTGTCTGACCTGCTGAGTTCCTCCAGCATTTTGTGTGTGTTACTCTGACCATAGACACTGTCTGACCTGCTGAGTTCCTCCAGCATTCTGTGTGTGTTACTCTGATCATAGACTCTGACTGACCTGCTGAGTTCCTCCAGCATTTTGTGTGTGTTACTCTTATCACAGACACTGTCTGACCTGCTGAGTTCCTCTGGCATTTTGTGTGTGTTACTCTGACCATAGACACTGTCTGACCTGCTGAGTTCCTCCAGCATTTTGTGTGTGTTACTCTGTCCACAGACACTGTCTGACCTGCTGAGTTCCTCCAGCATTTTGTGTGAGTTACTCTGTCCATAGACACTGTCTGACCTGCTGTGTTCCTCCAGCATTTTGTGTGTGTTACTCTGTCCATAGACACTGTCAGACCTGCTGAGTTCCTCCAGCATTTTGTGTGAGTTACTCTGTCCATAGACACTGTCTGAGCTGCTGTGTTCCTCCAGCATTTTGTGTGAGTTACTCTGACCATAGACACTGTCTGACCTGCTGAGTTCCTCCAGTATTTTGTGTGTGTTACACTGTCCATAGACACTGTCTGACCTGCTGAGTTCCTGCAGCATTTTGTGTGTGTTACTCTGTCCATAGACACTGTCTGACCTGCTGAGTTCCTCCAGTATTTTGTGTGTGTTACTCTGTCCATAGACACAGTCTGACCTGCTGAGTTCCTCCAGCATTTTGTGTGTGTTACTCTGTTCATAGACACTGCCTGACCTGCTGAGTACCTCCAGCATTTTGTGTGTGTTACTCTGTCCATAAACACTGTCTGACCTGCTGAGTTCCTCCAGCATTTTGTGTGTGTTACTCTGACCATAGGCACAGTCTAACCTGCCGAGTTCCTCCAGCATTTTGTGTGTGTTACTCTGTCCATAGACACTGTATGACCTGCCGAGTTCCTCCAGCATTTTGTGTGTGTTACTCTGTCCATAGGCACTGTATGACCTGCAGAGTTCCTCCAGCATTTTGTGTGTGTTACTCGGTCCATAGACACTGTCTGACCTGCTGAGTTCCTCCAGCATTTTGTGTGTGTTACTCTGACCATAGACACTGTCTGACCTGCTGAGTTCCTCCAGCATTCTGTGTGTGTTACTCTGATCATAGACACTGTCTGACCTGCTGAGTTCCTCCAGCATTTTGTGTGTGTTACTCTGATCATAGACACTGTCTGACCTGCTGAGTTCCTCCGGCATTTTGTGTGTGTTACTCTGACCATAGACACTGTCTGACCTGCTGAGTTCCTCCAGCATTTTGTGTGTGTTACTCTGTCCACAGACACTGTCTGACCTGCTGAGTTCCTCCAGCATTTTGTGTGTGTTACTCTGCCCATCAACACTATCTGAGCTGCTGTGTTCCTCCAGCATTTTGTGTGTGTTACTCTGACCATAGACACTGTCTGACCTGCTGAGTTCCTCCAGCATTTTGTGTGTGTTACTCTGTCCATGGACACTGTCTGACCTGCTGAGTTCCTCCAGAATTTTGTGTGTGTTACTCTGTCCATAGACACTGCCTGACCTGCTGTATTCCTCCAGAACTTTGTGTGTGTTACTCTGTCCATAGACACTGCCTGACCTGCTGAGTACCTCCAGCATTTTCTGTGTGTTACTCTGTCCATAAACACTGTCTGACCTGCTGAGTTCCTCCAGCATTTTGTGTGTGTTACTCTGACCATAGGCACAGTCTGACCTGCCGAGTTCCTCCAGCATTTTGTGTGTGTTACTCTGTCCATAGACACTGTATGACCTGCCGAGTTCCTCCAGCATTTTGTGTGTGTTACTCTGTCCATAGGCACTGTATGACCTGCAGAGTTCCTCCAGCATTTTGTGTGTGATGCTCTGTCCATAGACACTGTCTGACCTGCTGAGTTCCTCCAGCATTTTGTGTGTGTTACTCTGTCCATAGACACTGTCTGATCTGCTGAGTTCCTCCAGCATTTTGTGTGTGTTACTCTGACCATAGACACTGTCTGACCTGCTGAGTTCCTCCAGCATTTTGTGTGTGTTACACTGTCCATAGACACTGTCTGACCTGCTGTGTTCCTCCAGCATTTTGTGTGTGTTACTCTGTCCATAGACACTGTCAGACCTGCTGAGTTCCTCCAGCATTTTGTGTGAGTTACTCTGTCCATAGACACTGTCTGAGCTGCTGTGTTCCTCCAGCATTTTGTGTGAGTTACTCTGACCATAGACACTGTCTGACCTGCTGAGTTCCTCCAGTATTTTGTGTGTGTTACACTGTCCATAGACACTGTCTGACCTGCTGAGTTCCTGCAGCATTTTGTGTGTGTTACTCTGTCCATAGACACTGTCTGACCTGCTGAGTTCCTCCAGTATTTTGTGTGTGTTACTCTGTCCATAGACACAGTCTGACCTGCTGAGTTCCTCCAGCATTTTGTGTGTGTTACTCTGTTCATAGACACTGCCTGACCTGCTGAGTTCCTCCAGAATTTTGTGTGAGTTACTCTGTCCATAGACACTGTCTGACCTGCTGAGTTCCTCCAGCATTTTATGTGTTACTCTGTCCATAGACACTGTCTGACCTGCTGAGTTCCTCCAGCATTTTGTGTGTGTTACTCTGTCCATAGACACTGTCTGACCTGCTGAGTTCCTCCAGCATTTTGTGTGTGTTACTCTGTCCATAGACACTGTCTGACCTGCTGAGTTCCTCCAGCATTTTGTGTGAGTTACTCTGTCCATGGACACTGTCTGACCTGCTGAGTTCCTCCAGCATTTTGTGTGTGTTACTCTGTCCATAGACACTGTCTGACCTGGTGAGTTCCTCCAGCATTTTGTGTGTGTTACTCTGACCATAGACACTGTCTGACCTGCTGAGTTCCTCCAGCATTTTGTGTGTGTTACTCTGACCATAGACACTGTCTGACCTGCTGAGTTCCTCCAGCATTCTGTGTGTGTTACTCTGATCATAGACTCTGACTGACCTGCTGAGTTCCTCCAGCATTTTGTGTGTGTTACTCTGATCACAGACACTGTCTGACCTGCTGAGTTCCTCTGGCATTTTGTGTGTGTTACTCTGACCATAGACACTGTCTGACCTGCTGAGTTCCTCCAGCATTTTGTGTGTGTTACTCTGTCCACAGACACTGTCTGACCTGCTGAGTTCCTCCAGCATTTTGTGTGAGTTACTCTGTCCATAGACACTGTCTGACCTGCTGTGTTCCTCCAGCATTTTGTGTGTGTTACTCTGTCCATAGACACTGTCAGACCTGCTGAGTTCCTCCAGCATTTTGTGTGAGTTACTCTGTCCATAGACACTGTCTGAGCTGCTGTGTTCCTCCAGCATTTTGTGTGAGTTACTCTGACCATAGACACTGTCTGACCTGCTGAGTTCCTCCAGTATTTTGTGTGTGTTACACTGTCCATAGACACTGTCTGACCTGCTGAGTTCCTGCAGCATTTTGTGTGTGTTACTCTGTCCATAGACACTGTCTGACCTGCTGAGTTCCTCCAGTATTTTGTGTGTGTTACTCTGTCCATAGACACAGTCTGACCTGCTGAGTTCCTCCAGCATTTTGTGTGTGTTACTCTGTTCATAGACACTGCCTGACCTGCTGAGTACCTCCAGCATTTTGTGTGTGTTACTCTGTCCATAAACACTGTCTGACCTGCTGAGTTCCTCCAGCATTTTGTGTGTGTTACTCTGACCATAGGCACAGTCTAACCAGCCGAGTTCCTCCAGCATTTTGTGTGTGTTACTCTGTCCATAGACACTGTATGACCTGCCGAGTTCCTCCAGCATTTTGTGTGTGTTACTCTGTCCATAGGCACTGTATGACCTGCAGAGTTCCTCCAGCATTTTGTGTGTGTTACTCGGTCCATAGACACTGTCTGACCTGCTGAGTTCCTCCAGCATTTTGTGTGTGTTACTCTGACCATAGACACTGTCTGACCTGCTGAGTTCCTCCAGCATTCTGTGTGTGTTACTCTGATCATAGACACTGTCTGACCTGCTGAGTTCCTCCAGCATTTTGTGTGTGTTACTCTGATCATAGACACTGTCTGACCTGCTGAGTTCCTCCGGCATTTTGTGTGTGTTACTCTGACCATAGACACTGTCTGACCTGCTGAGTTCCTCCAGCATTTTGTGTGTGTTACTCTGTCCACAGACACTGTCTGACCTGCTGAGTTCCTCCAGCATTTTGTGTGTGTTACTCTGCCCATCAACACTATCTGAGCTGCTGTGTTCCTCCAGCATTTTGTGTGTGTTACTCTGACCATAGACACTGTCTGACCTGCTGAGTTCCTCCAGCATTTTGTGTGTGTTACTCTGTCCATGGACACTGTCTGACCTGCTGAGTTCCTCCAGAATTTTGTGTGTGTTACTCTGTTCATAGACACTGCCTGACCTGCTGTATTCCTCCAGAACTTTGTGTGTGTTACTCTGTCCATAGACACTGTCTGATCTGCTGAGTTCCTCCGGCATTTTGTGTGTGTTACTCTGACCATAAACACTGTCTGACCTGCTGAGTTCCTCCAGCATTTTGAGTGTGTTACTCTGTCCATAGACACTGTATAACCTGCAGAGTTCCTCCAGCATTTTGTGCGTGTTACTCGGTCCATAGACACTGTCTGACCTGCTGAGTTCCTCCAGCATTTTGTCTGTGTTACTCTGACTATAGACACTGTCTGACCTGCTGAGTTCCTCCAGCATTTTGTGTGTGTTACTCTGTCCATAGACACTGTCTGATCTGCTGAGTTCCTCCAGCATTTTGTGTGTGTTACTCTGACCATAGACACTGTCTGACCTGCTGAGTTCCTCCAGCATTTTGTGTGTGTTACTCTGTCCATAGACACTGTCTGACCTGCTGAGTTCCTCCAGCATTTTGTGTGTGTTACTCTGTCCATAGACACTGTCTGACCTGCTGAGTTCCTCCAGTATTTTGTGTGTGTTACTCTGTCCATAGACACAGTCTGACCTGCTGAGTTCCTCCAGCATTTTGTGTGTGTTACTCTGTTCATAGACACTGCCTGACCTGCTGAGTACCTCCAGCATTTTGTGTGTGTTACTCTGTCCATAAACACTGTCTGACCTGCTGAGTTCCTCCAGCATTTTGTGTGTGTTACTCTGACCATAGGCACAGTCTGACCTGCCGAGTTCCTCCAGCATTTTGTGTGTGTTACTCTGTCCATAGACACTGTATGACCTGCCGAGTTCCTCCAGCATTTTGTGTGTGTTACTCTGTCCATAGGCACTGTATGACCTGCAGAGTTCCTCCAGCATTTTGTGTGTGATGCTCTGTCCATAGACACTGTCTGACCTGCTGAGTTCCTCCAGCATTTTGTGTGTGTTACTCTGTCCATAGACACTGTCTGATCTGCTGAGTTCCTCCAGCATTTTGTGTGTGTTACTCTGACCATAGACACTGTCTGACCTGCTGAGTTCCTCCAGCATTTTGTGTGTGTTACACTGTCCATAGACACTGTCTGACCTGCTGAGATCCTCCAGCATTTTGTGTGTGTTACTCTGACCATAGACACTGTCTGACCTGCTGAGTTCCTCCAGCATTCTGTGTGTGTTACTCTGATCATAGACACTGTCTGACCTGCTGAGTTCCTCCAGCATTTTGTGTGTGTTACTCTGATCATAGACACTGTCTGACCTGCTGAGTTCCTCCGGCATTTTGTGTGTGTTACTCTGACCATAGACACTGTCTGACCTGCTGAGTTCCTCCAGCATTTTGTGTGTGTTACTCTGTTCATAGACACTGCCTGACCTGCTGTATTCCTCCAGAACTTTGTGTGTGTTACTCTGTCCATAGACACTGTCTGATCTGCTGAGTTCCTCCGGCATTTTGTGTGTGTTACTCTGACCATAAACACTGTCTGACCTGCTGAGTTCCTCCAGCATTTTGAGTGTGTTACTCTGTCCATAGACACTGTATGACCTGCAGAGTTCCTCCAGCATTTTGTGTGTGTTACTCGGTCCATAGACACTGTCTGACCTGCTGAGTTCCTCCAGAATTTTGTGTGTGATACTCTGTCCATAGACACTGTCTGACCTGCTGAGTTCCTCCAGCATTTTGTGTGTGTTACTCTGACCATAGACACTGTCTGACCTGCTGAGTTCCTCCAGCATTTTGTGTGTGTTACTCTGACCATAGACACTGTCTGACCTGCTGAGTTCCTCCAGCATTCTGTGTGTGTTACTCTGATCATAGACTCTGTCTGACCTGCTGAGTTCCTCCAGCATTTTGTGTGTGTTACTCTGATCACAGACACTGTCTGACCTGCTGAGTTCCTCTGGCATTTTGTGTGTGTTACTCTGACCATAGACACTGTCTGACCTGCTGAGTTCCTCCAGCATTTTGTGTGTGTTACTCTGTCCACAGACACTGTCTGACCTGCTGAGTTCCTCCAGCATTTTGTGTGAGTTACTCTGTCCATAGACACTGTCTGACCTGCTGTGTTCCTCCAGCATTTTGTGTGTGTTACTCTGTCCATAGACACTGTCAGACCTGCTGAGTTCCTCCAGCATTTTGTGTGAGTTACTCTGTCCATAGACACTGTCTGAGCTGCTGTGTTCCTCCAGCATTTTGTGTGAGTTACTCTGACCATAGACACTGTCTGACCTGCTGAGTTCCTCCAGTATTTTGTGTGTGTTACACTGTCCATAGACACTGTCTGACCTGCTGAGTTCCTGCAGCATTTTGTGTGTGTTACTCTGTCCATAGACACTGTCTGACCTGCTGAGTTCCTCCAGTATTTTGTGTGTGTTACTCTGTCCATAGACACAGTCTGACCTGCTGAGTTCCTCCAGCATTTTGTGTGTGTTACTCTGTTCATAGACACTGCCTGACCTGCTGAGTTCCTCCAGAATTTTGTGTGAGTTACTCTGTCCATAGACACTGTCTGACCTGCTGAGTTCCTCCAGCATTTTGTGTGTTACTCTGTCCATAGACACTGTCTGACCTGCTGAGTTCCTCCAGCATTCTGTGTGTGTTACTCTGATCATAGACTCTGTCTGACCTGCTGAGTTCCTCCAGCATTTTGTGTGTGTTACTCTGATCACAGACACTGTCTGACCTGCTGAGTTCCTCAGGCATTTTGTGTGTGTTACTCTGACCATAGACACTGTCTGACCTGCTGAGTTCCTCCAGCATTTTGTGTGTGTTACTCTGTCCACAGACACTGTCTGACCTGCTGAGTTCCTCCAGCATTTTGTGTGAGTTACTCTGTCCATAGACACTGTCTGACCTGCTGTGTTCCTCCAGCATTTTGTGTGTGTTACTCTGTCCATAGACACTGTCAGACCTGCTGAGTTCCTCCAGCATTTTGTGTGAGTTACTCTGTCCATAGACACTGTCTGAGCTGCTGTGTTCCTCCAGCATTTTGTGTGAGTTACTCTGACCATAGACACTGTCTGACCTGCTGAGTTCCTCCAGTATTTTGTGTGTGTTACACTGTCCATAGACACTGTCTGACCTGCTGAGTTCCTGCAGCATTTTGTGTGTGTTACTCTGTCCATAGACACTGTCTGACCTGCTGAGTTCCTCCAGTATTTTGTGTGTGTTACTCTGTCCATAGACACAGTCTGACCTGCTGAGTTCCTCCAGCATTTTGTGTGTGTTACTCTGTTCATAGACACTGCCTGACCTGCTGAGTTCCTCCAGAATTTTGTGTGAGTTACTCTGTCCATAGACACTGTCTGACCTGCTGAGTTCCTCCAGCATTTTGTGTGTTACTCTGTCCATAGACACTGTCTGACCTGCTGAGTTCCTCCAGCATTTTGTGTGTGTTACTCTGTCCATAGACACTGTCTGACCTGCTGAGTTCCTCCAGCATTTTGTGTGTGTTACTCTGTCCATAGACACTGTCTGACCTGCTGAGTTCCTCCAGCATTTTGTGTGTGTTACTCTGTCCATAGACACTGTCTGACCTGCTGAGTTCCTCCAGTATTTTGTGTGTGTTACTCTGTCCATAGACACAGTCTGACCTGCTGAGTTCCTCCAGCATTTTGTGTGTGTTACTCTGTTCATAGACACTGCCTGACCTGCTGAGTACCTCCAGCATTTTGTGTGTGTTACTCTGTCCATAAACACTGTCTGACCTGCTGAGTTCCTCCAGCATTTTGTGTGTGTTACTCTGACCATAGGCACAGTCTGACCTGCCGAGTTCCTCCAGCATTTTGTGTGTGTTACTCTGTCCATAGACACTGTATGACCTGCCGAGTTCCTCCAGCATTTTGTGTGTGTTACTCTGTCCATAGGCACTGTATGACCTGCAGAGTTCCTCCAGCATTTTGTGTGTGATGCTCTGTCCATAGACACTGTCTGACCTGCTGAGTTCCTCCAGCATTTTGTGTGTGTTACTCTGTCCATAGACACTGTCTGATCTGCTGAGTTCCTCCAGCATTTTGTGTGTGTTACTCTGACCATAGACACTGTCTGACCTGCTGAGTTCCTCCAGCATTTTGTGTGTGTTACACTGTCCATAGACACTGTCTGACCTGCTGAGATCCTCCAGCATTTTGTGTGTGTTACTCTGACCATAGACACTGTCTGACCTGCTGAGTTCCTCCAGCATTCTGTGTGTGTTACTCTGATCATAGACACTGTCTGACCTGCTGAGTTCCTCCAGCATTTTGTGTGTGTTACTCTGATCATAGACACTGTCTGACCTGCTGAGTTCCTCCGGCATTTTGTGTGTGTTACTCTGACCATAGACACTGTCTGACCTGCTGAGTTCCTCCAGCATTTTGTGTGTGTTACTCTGTTCATAGACACTGCCTGACCTGCTGTATTCCTCCAGAACTTTGTGTGTGTTACTCTGTCCATAGACACTGTCTGATCTGCTGAGTTCCTCCGGCATTTTGTGTGTGTTACTCTGACCATAAACACTGTCTGACCTGCTGAGTTCCTCCAGCATTTTGAGTGTGTTACTCTGTCCATAGACACTGTATGACCTGCAGAGTTCCTCCAGCATTTTGTGTGTGTTACTCGGTCCATAGACACTGTCTGACCTGCTGAGTTCCTCCAGAATTTTGTGTGTGATACTCTGTCCATAGACACTGTCTGACCTGCTGAGTTCCTCCAGCATTTTGTGTGTGTTACTCTGACCATAGACACTGTCTGACCTGCTGAGTTCCTCCAGCATTTTGTGTGTGTTACTCTGACCATAGACACTGTCTGACCTGCTGAGTTCCTCCAGCATTCTGTGTGTGTTACTCTGATCATAGACTCTGTCTGACCTGCTGAGTTCCTCCAGCATTTTGTGTGTGTTACTCTGATCACAGACACTGTCTGACCTGCTGAGTTCCTCTGGCATTTTGTGTGTGTTACTCTGACCATAGACACTGTCTGACCTGCTGAGTTCCTCCAGCATTTTGTGTGTGTTACTCTGTCCACAGACACTGTCTGACCTGCTGAGTTCCTCCAGCATTTTGTGTGAGTTACTCTGTCCATAGACACTGTCTGACCTGCTGTGTTCCTCCAGCATTTTGTGTGTGTTACTCTGTCCATAGACACTGTCAGACCTGCTGAGTTCCTCCAGCATTTTGTGTGAGTTACTCTGTCCATAGACACTGTCTGAGCTGCTGTGTTCCTCCAGCATTTTGTGTGAGTTACTCTGACCATAGACACTGTCTGACCTGCTGAGTTCCTCCAGTATTTTGTGTGTGTTACACTGTCCATAGACACTCTCTGACCTGCTGAGTTCCTGCAGCATTTTGTGTGTGTTACTCTGTCCATAGACACTGTCTGACCTGCTGAGTTCCTCCAGTATTTTGTGTGTGTTACTCTGTCCATAGACACAGTCTGACCTGCTGAGTTCCTCCAGCATTTTGTGTGTGTTACTCTGTTCATAGACACTGCCTGACCTGCTGAGTTCCTCCAGAATTTTGTGTGAGTTACTCTGTCCATAGACACTGTCTGACCTGCTGAGTTCCTCCAGCATTTTGTGTGTTACTCTGTCCATAGACACTGTCTGACCTGCTGAGTTCCTCCAGCATTTTGTGTGTGTTACTCTGTCCATAGACACTGTCTGACCTGCTGAGTTCCTCCAGCATTTTGTGTGTGTTACTCTGTCCATAGACACTGTCTGACCTGCTGAGTTCCTCCAGCATTTTGTGTGAGTTACTCTGTCCATGGACACTGTCTGACCTGCTGAGTTCCTCCAGCATTTTGTGTGTGTTACTCTGTCCATAGACACTGTCTGACCTGCTGAGTTCCTCCAGCATTTTGTGTGTGTTACTCTGACCATAGACACTGTCTGACCTGCTGAGTTCCTCCAGCATTTTGTGTGTGTTACTCTAACCATAGACACTGTCTGACCTGCTGCGTTCCTCCAGCATTCTGTGTGTGTTACTCTGATCATAGACTCTGTCTGACCTGCTGAGTTCCTCCAGCATTTTGTGTGTGTTACTCTGATCACAGACACTGTCTGACCTGCTGAGTTCCTCTGGCATTTTGTGTGTGTTACTCTGACCATAGACACTGTCTGACCTGCTGAGTTCCTCCAGCATTTTGTGTGTGTTACTCTGTCCACAGACACTGTCTGACCTGCTGAGTTCCTCCAGCATTTTGTGTGAGTTACTCTGTCCATAGACACTGTCTGACCTGCTGTGTTCCTCCAGCATTTTGTGTGTGTTACTCTGTCCATAGACACTGTCAGACCTGCTGAGTTCCTCCAGCATTTTGTGTGAGTTACTCTGTCCATAGACACTGTCTGAGCTGCTGTGTTCCTCCAGCATTTTGTGTGAGTTACTCTGACCATAGACACTGTCTGACCTGCTGAGTTCCTCCAGTATTTTGTGTGTGTTACACTGTCCATAGACACTGTCTGACCTGCTGAGTTCCTGCAGCATTTTGTGTGTGTTACTCTGTCCATAGACACTGTCTGACCTGCTGAGTTCCTCCAGTATTTTGTGTGTGTTACTCTGTCCATAGACACAGTCTGACCTGCTGAGTTCCTCCAGCATTTTGTGTGTGTTACTCTGTTCATAGACACTGCCTGACCTGCTGAGTACCTCCAGCATTTTGTGTGTGTTACTCTGTCCATAAACACTGTCTGACCTGCTGAGTTCCTCCAGCATTTTGTGTGTGTTACTCTGACCATAGGCACAGTCTAACCTGCCGAGTTCCTCCAGCATTTTGTGTGTGTTACTCTGTCCATAGACACTGTATGACCTGCCGAGTTCCTCCAGCATTTTGTGTGTGTTACTCTGTCCATAGGCACTGTATGACCTGCAGAGTTCCTCCAGCATTTTGTGTGTGTTACTTGGTCCATAGACACTGTCTGACCTGCTGAGTTCCTCCAGCATTTTGTGTGTGTTACTCTGACCATAGACACTGTCTGACCTGCTGAGTTCCTCCAGCATTCTGTGTGTGTTACTCTGATCATAGACACTGTCTGACCTGCTGAGTTCCTCCAGCATTTTGTGTGTGTTACTCTGATCATAGACACTGTCTGACCTGCTGAGTTCCTCCGGCATTTTGTGTGTGTTACTCTGACCATAGACACTGTCTGACCTGCTGAGTTCCTCCAGCATTTTGTGTGTGTTACTCTGTCCACAGACACTGTCTGACCTGCTGAGTTCCTCCAGCATTTTGTGTGTGTTACTCTGCCCATCAACACTATCTGAGCTGCTGTGTTCCTCCAGCATTTTGTGTGTGTTACTCTGACCATAGACACTGTCTGACCTGCTGTATTCCTCCAGCATTTTGTGTGTGTTACTCTGTCCATGGACACTGTCTGACCTGCTGAGTTCCTCCAGAATTTTGTGTGTGTTACTCTGTTCATAGACACTGCCTGACCTGCTGTATTCCTCCAGAACTTTGTGTGTGTTACTCTGTCCATAGACACTGTCTGATCTGCTGAGTTCCTCCGGCATTTTGTGTGTGTTACTCTGACCATAAACACTGTCTGACCTGCTGAGTTCCTCCAGCATTTTGAGTGTGTTACTCTGTCCATAGACACTGTATGACCTGCAGAGTTCCTCCAGCATTTTGTGCGTGTTACTCGGTCCATAGACACTGTCTGACCTGCTGAGTTCCTCCAGCATTTTGTCTGTGTTACTCTGACTATAGACACTGTCTGACCTGCTGAGTTCCTCCAGCATTTTGTGTGTGTTACTCTGTCCATAGACACTGTCTGATCTGCTGAGTTCCTCCAGCATTTTGTGTGTGTTACTCTGACCATAGACACTGTCTGACCTGCTGAGTTCCTCCAGCATTTTGTGTGTGTTACTCTGACCATAGACACTGTCTGACCTGCTGAGTTCCTCCAGCATTTTGTGTGTGTTACTCTGTCCACAGACACTGTCTGACCTGCTGAGTTCCTCCAGCATTTTGTGTGAGTTACTCTGTCCATAGACACTGTCTGACCTGCTGTGTTCCTCCAGCATTTTGTGTGTGTTACTCTATCCATAGACACTGTCAGACCTGCTGAGTTCCTCCAGCATTTTGTGTGAGTTACTCTGTCCATAGACACTGTCTGAGCTGCTGTGTTCCTCCAGCATTTTGTGTGAGTTACTCTGACCATAGACACTGTCTGACCTGCTGAGTTCCTCCAGTATTTTGTGTGTGTTACTCTGACCATAGACACTGTCTGACCTGCTGAGTTCCTGCAGCATTTTGTGTGTGTTACTCTGTCCATGGACACTGTCTGACCTGCTGAGTTCCTCCAGAATTTTGTGTGTGTTACTCTGCTCATAGACACTGCCTGACCTGCTGTATTTCTCCAGAATTTTGTGTGTGTTACTCTGTCCATAGACACTGTCTGACCTGCTGAGTTCCTCCCGTATTTTGTGTGTGTTACTCTGTCCATGGACACTGTCTGACCTGCTGAGTTCCTCCAGAATTTTGTGTGTGTTACTCTGTCCATAGACACTGTCAGACCTGCTGAGTTCCTCCAGCATTTTGTGTGTGTTACTCTGCCCATAGACACTGTCTGACCTGCAGAGTTCCTCCAGCATTTTGTGTGTGTTACTCTGACCATAGACACTGTCTGACCTGCTGAGTTCCTCCAGCATTTTGTGTGTGTTACTCTGTCCATAGACACTGACTGACCTGCTGAGTTCCTCCGGCATTTTGTGTGTGTTACTCTGACCATAGACACTGTCTGACCTGCTGAGTTCCTGCAGCATTTTGTGTGTGTTACTCTGTCCATAGACACTGTCTGACCTGCTGAGTTCCTCCAGTATTTTGTGTGTGTTACTCTGTCCATAGACACAGTCTGACCTGCTGAGTTCCTCCAGCATTTTGTGTGTGTTACTCTGTTCATAGACACTGCCTGACCTGCTGAGTACCTCCAGCATTTTGTGTGTGTTACTCTGTCCATAAACACTGTCTGACCTGCTGAGTTCCTCCAGCATTTTGTGTGTGTTACTCTGACCATAGGCACAGTCTAACCTGCCGAGTTCCTCCAGCATTGTGTGTGTGTTACTCTGTCCATAGACACTGTATGACCTGCCGAGTTCCTCCAGCATTTTGTGTGTGTTACTCTGTCCATAGGCACTGTATGACCTGCAGAGTTCCTCCAGCATTTTGTGTGTGTTACTCGGTCCATAGACACTGTCTGACCTGCTGAGTTCCTCCAGCATTTTGTGTGTGTTACTCTGACCATAGACACTGTCTGACCTGCTGAGTTCCTCCAGCATTCTGTGTGTGTTACTCTGATCATAGACACTGTCTGACCTGCTGAGTTCCTCCAGCATTTTGTGTGTGTTACTCTGATCATAGACACTGTCTGACCTGCTGAGTTCCTCCGGCATTTTGTGTGTGTTACTCTGACCATAGACACTGTCTGACCTGCTGAGTTCCTCCAGCATTTTGTGTGTGTTACTCTGTCCACAGACACTGTCTGACCTGCTGAGTTCCTCCAGCATTTTGTGTGTGTTACTCTGCCCATCAACACTATCTGAGCTGCTGTGTTCCTCCAGCATTTTGTGTGTGTTACTCTGACCATAGACACTGTCTGACCTGCTGAGTTCCTCCAGCATTTTGTGTGTGTTACTCTGTCCATGGACACTGTCTGACCTGCTGAGTTCCTCCAGAATTTTGTGTGTGTTACTCTGTTCATAGACACTGCCTGACCTGCTGTATTCCTCCAGAACTTTGTGTGTGTTACTCTGTCCATAGACACTGTCTGATCTGCTGAGTTCCTCCGGCATTTTGTGTGTGTTACTCTGACCATAAACACTGTCTGACCTGCTGAGTTCCTCCAGCATTTTGAGTGTGTTACTCTGTCCATAGACACTGTATGACCTGCAGAGTTCCTCCAGCATTTTGTGCGTGTTACTCGGTCCATAGACACTGTCTGACCTGCTGAGTTCCTCCAGCATTTTGTCTGTGTTACTCTGACTATAGACACTGTCTGACCTGCTGAGTTCCTCCAGCATTTTGTGTGTGTTACTCTGTCCATAGACACTGTCTGATCTGCTGAGTTCCTCCAGCATTTTGTGTGTGTTACTCTGACCATAGACACTGTCTGACCTGCTGAGTTCCTCCAGCATTTTGTGTGTGTTACTCTGACCATAGACACTGTCTGACCTGCTGAGTTCCTCCAGCATTTTGTGTGTGTTACTCTGTCCACAGACACTGTCTGACCTGCTGAGTTCCTCCAGCATTTTGTGTGAGTTACTCTGTCCATAGACACTGTCTGACCTGCTGTGTTCCTCCAGCATTTTGTGTGTGTTACTCTGTCCATAGACACTGTCAGACCTGCTGAGTTCCTCCAGCATTTTGTGTGAGTTACTCTGTCCATAGACACTGTCTGAGCTGCTGTGTTCCTCCAGCATTTTGTGTGAGTTACTCTGACCATAGACACTGTCTGACCTGCTGAGTTCCTCCAGTATTTTGTGTGTGTTACTCTGACCATAGACACTGTCTGACCTGCTGAGTTCCTCCAGCATTTTGTGTGTGTTACTCTGTCCATGGACACTGTCTGACCTGCTGAGATCCTCCAGAATTTTGTGTGTGTTACTCTGCTCATAGACACTGCCTGACCTGCTGTATTTCTCCAGAATTTTGTGTGTGTTACTCTGTCCATAGACACTGTCTGACCTGCTGAGTTCCTCCCGTATTTTGTGTGTGTTACTCTGTCCATGGACACTGTCTGACCTGCTGAGTTCCTCCAGAATTTTGTGTGTGTTACTCTGTCCATAGACACTGTCAGACCTGCTGAGTTCCTCCAGCATTTTGTGTGTGTTACTCTGCCCATAGACACTGTCTGACCTGCAGAGTTCCTCCAGCATTTTGTGTGTGTTACTCTGACCATAGACACTGTCTGACCTGCTGAGTTCCTCCAGCATTTTGTGTGTGTTACTCTGTCCATAGACACTGACTGACCTGCTGAGTTCCTCCGGCATTTTGTGTGTGTTACTCTGACCATAGACACTGTCTGACCTGCTGAGTTCCTCCGGCATTTTGTGTGTGTTACTCTGATCATAGACACTGTCTGACCTGCTGAGATCCTCCAGCATTCTGTGTGTGTTACTCTGATCATAGACACTGTCTGACCTGCTGAGTTCCTCCAGCATTTTGTGTGTGTTACTCTGATCATAGACACTGTCTGACCTGCTGAGTTCCTCCGGCATTTTGTGTGTGTTACTCTGACCATAGACACTGTCTGACCTGCTGAGTTCCTCCAGCATTTTGTGAGTTTTACTCTGTCCATAGACACTGTCTGACCTGCTGAGTTCCTCCAGCATTTTGTGTGAGTTACTCTGTCCATAGGCACTGTCTGACCTGCTGAGTTCCTCCAGCATTTTGTGTGTGTTACTCTGTCCATAGACACTGACCTGCTGAGTTCCTCCAGCATTTTGTGTGTGTTACTCTGTCCATAGACACTGTCAGACCTGCTGAGTTCCTCCAGCATTTTGTGTGTCTTACTCTGCCCATAGGCACTGTCTGACCTGCTGAGTTCCTCCAGCATTTTGTGTGTGTTACTCTGTCCATAGGCACTGTCTGACCTGCTGAGTTCCTCCAGCATTTTGTGTGTGTTACTCGATCCATAGACACTGACCTGCTGAGTTCCTCCAGCATTTTGTGTGTGTTACTCTGTCCATAGACACTATCTGAGCTGCTGAGTTCCTCCAGCATTTTGTGTGTGTTACTCTGTCCATAGACACTGTCTGACCTGCTGAGTTCCTCCAGCATTTTGTGTGTGTTACTCTGACCATAGACACTGTCTGACCTGCTGAGTTCCTCCAGCATTTTGTGTGTGTTACTCTGTCCATGGACACTGTCTGACCTGCTGAGTTCCTCCAGCATTTTGTGTGTGTTACTCTGTTCATAGACACTGCCTGACCTGCTGTATTCCTCCAGAATTTTGTGTGTGTTACTCTGTCCATAGACACTGTCAGACCTGCTGAGTTCCTCCAGCATTTTGTGTGTGTTACTCTGTCCATTGACACTGTCTGACCTGCTGTGTTCCTCCACCATTTTGTGCGTGTTACTCTGTCCATCAGCACTGTCTGACCTGCTGAGTTCCTCCAGCATTTTGTGTGTGTTACTCTGTCCATAGACACTGTCTGACCTGCTGAGTTCCTCCAGCATTGTGTGTGTGTTACTCTGTCCGTAGACACTGTCTGACCTGCTGAGTTCCTCCAGCATTTTGTGTGTGTTGCTCTGTCCATAGACACTGTCTGACCTGCTGAGTTCCTCCAGCATTTTGTGTGTGTTACTCTGACCATAGACACTGTCTGACCTGCTGAGTTCCTCCAGAATTTTGTGTGTGTTACTCTGTTCATAGACACTGCCTGACCTGCTGTATTCCTCCAGAACTTTGTGTGTGTTACTCTGTCCATAGACACTGTCTGATCTGCTGAGTTCCTCCGGCATTTTGTGTGTGTTACTCTGACCATAAACACTGTCTGACCTGCTGAGTTCCTCCAGCATTTTGAGTGTGTTACTCTGTCCATAGACACTGTATGACCTGCAGTGTTCCTCCAGCATTTTGTGTGTGTTACTCTGTCCATAGACACTGTCTGATCTGCTGAGTTCCTCCAGCATTTTGTGTGTGTTACTCTGACCATAGACACTGTCTGACCTGCTGTGTTCCTCCAGCATTTTGTGTGTGTTACTCTGTCCACAGACACTGTCTGACCTGCTGAGTTCCTCCAGCATTTTGTGTGAGTTACTCTGTCCATAGACACTGTCTGACCTGCTGTGTTCCTCCAGCATTTTGTGTGTGTTACTCTGTCCATAGACACTGTCAGACCTGCTGAGTTCCTCCAGCATTTTGTGTGAGTTACTCTGTCCATAGACACTGTCTGAGCTGCTGTGTTCCTCCAGCATTTTGTGTGAGTTACTCTGACCATAGACACTGTCTGACCTGCTGAGTTCCTCCAGTATTTTGTGTGTGTTACTCTGACCATAGACACTGTCTGACCTGCTGAGTTCCTGCAGCATTTTGTGTGTGTTACTCTGTCCATGGACACTGTCTGACCTGCTGAGTTCCTCCAGAATTTTGTGTGTGTTACTCTGCTCATAGACACTGCCTGACCTGCTGTATTTCTCCAGAATTTTGTGTGTGTTACTCTGTCCATAGACACTGTCTGACCTGCTGAGTTCCTCCCGTATTTTGTGTGTGTTACTCTGTCCATGGACACTGTCTGACCTGCTGAGTTCCTCCAGAATTTTGTGTGTGTTACTCTGTCCATAGACACTGTCAGACCTGCTGAGTTCCTCCAGCATTTTGTGTGTGTTACTCTGCCCATAGACACTGTCTGACCTGCAGAGTTCCTCCAGCATTTTGTGTGTGTTACTCTGACCATAGACACTGTCTGACCTGCTGAGTTCCTCCAGCATTTTGTGTGTGTTACTCTGTCCATAGACACTGACTGACCTGCTGAGTTCCTCCGGCATTTTGTGTGTGTTACTCTGACCATAGACACTGTCTGACCTGCTGAGTTCCTCCGGCATTTTGTGTGTGTTACTCTGATCATAGACACTGTCTGACCTGCTGAGATCCTCCAGCATTCTGTGTGTGTTACTCTGATCATAGACACTGTCTGACCTGCTGAGTTCCTCCAGCATTTTGTGTGTGTTACTCTGATCATAGACACTGTTTGACCTGCTGAGTTCCTCCGGCATTTTGTGTGTGTTACTCTGACCATAGACACTGTCTGACCTGCTGAGTTCCTCCAGCATTTTGTGAGTTTTACTCTGTCCATAGACACTGTCTGACCTGCTGAGTTCCTCCAGCATTTTGTGTGAGTTACTCTGTCCATAGGCACTGTCTGACCTGCTGAGTTCCTCCAGCATTTTGTGTGTGTTACTCTGTCCATAGACACTGACCTGCTGAGTTCCTCCAGCATTTTGTGTGTGTTACTCTGTCCATAGACACTGTCAGACCTGCTGAGTTCCTCCAGCATTTTGTGTGTCTTACTCTGCCCATAGGCACTGTCTGACCTGCTGAGTTCCTCCAGCATTTTGTGTGTGTTACTCTGTCCATAGGCACTGTCTGACCTGCTGAGTTCCTCCAGCATTTTGTGTGTGTTACTCGATCCATAGACACTGACCTGCTGAGTTCCTCCAGCATTTTGTGTGTGTTACTCTGTCCATAGACACTATCTGAGCTGCTGAGTTCCTCCAGCATTTTGTGTGTGTTACTCTGTCCATAGACACTGTCTGACCTGCTGAGTTCCTCCAGCATTTTGTGTGTGTTACTCTGACCATAGACACTGTCTGACCTGCTGAGTTCCTCCAGCATTTTGTGTGTGTTACTCTGTCCATGGACACTGTCTGACCTGCTGAGTTCCTCCAGCATTTTGTGTGTGTTACTCTGTTCATAGACACTGCCTGACCTGCTGTATTCCTCCAGAATTTTGTGTGTGTTACTCTGTCCATAGACACTGTCAGACCTGCTGAGTTCCTCCAGCATTTTGTGTGTGTTACTCTGTCCATTGACACTGTCTGACCTGCTGTGTTCCTCCACCATTTTGTGCGTGTTACTCTGTCCATCAGCACTGTCTGACCTGCTGAGTTCCTCCAGCATTTTGTGTGTGTTACTCTGTCCATAGACACTGTCTGACCTGCTGAGTTCCTCCAGCATTGTGTGTGTGTTACTCTGTCCCTAGACACTGTCTGACCTGCTGAGTTCCTCCAGCATTTTGTGTGTGTTACTCTGTCCATAGACACTGTCTGACCTGCTGAGTTCCTCCAGCATTTTGTGTGTGTTACTCTGACCATAGACACTGTCTGACCTGCTGAGTTCCTCCAGCATTTTGTGTGTGTTACTCTGACCATAGACACTGTCTGACCTGCTGAGTTCCTCCAGCATTTTGTGTGAGTTACTCTGTCCATAGGCACTGTCTGACCTGCTGAGTTCCTCCAGCATTTTGTGTGTGTTACGCTGTCCATAGACACTGACCTGCTGAGTTCCTCCAGCATTTTGTGTGTGTTACTCGGTCCATAGACACTGTCAGACCTCCTGAGTTCCTCCAGCATTTTGTGTGTCTTACTCTGCCCATAGGCACTGTCTGACCTGCTGAGTTCCTCCAGCATTTTGTGTGTGTTACTCTGTCCATATGCACTGTCTGACCTGCTGAGTTCCTCCAGCATTTTGTGTGTGTTACTCTATCCATAGACACTGACCTGCTGAGTTCCTCCAGCATTTTGTGTGTGTTACTCTGTCCATAGACACTATCTGAGCTGCTGAGTTCCTCCAGCATTTTGTGTGTGTTACTCTGTCCATAGACACTGTCTGACCTGCTGAGTTCCTCCAGCATTTTGTGTGTGTTACTCTGACCATAGACACTGTCTGACCTGCTGAGTTCCTCCAGCATTTTGTGTGTGTTACTCTGTCCATGGACACTGTCTGACCTGCTGAGTTCCTCCAGCATTTTGTGTGTGTTACTCTGTTCATAGACACTGCCTGACCTGCTGTATTCCTCCAGAATTTTGTGTGTGTTACTCTGTCCATAGACACTGTCAGACCTGCTGAGTTCCTCCAGCATTTTGTGTGTGTTACTCTGTCCATTGACACTGTCTGACCTGCTGTGTTCTTCCACCATTTTGTGCGTGTTACTCTGTCCATCAGCACTGTCTGACCTGCTGAGTTCCTCCAGCATTTTGTGTGTGTTACTCTGTCCATAGACACTGTCTGACCTGCTGAGTTCCTCCAGCATTTTGTGTGTGTTACTCTGACCATAGACACTGTCTGACCTGCTGAGTTCCTCCAGCATTTTGTGTGTGTTACTCTGACCATAGACACTGTCTGACCTGCTGAGTTCCTCCAGCATTTTGTGTGTGTTACTCTGTCCACAGACACTGTCTGACCTGCTGAGTTCCTCCAGCATTTTGTGTGAGTTACTCTGTCCATAGACACTGTCTGACCTGCTGAGTTCCTCCAGCATTTTGTGTGTGTTACTCTGTCCATAGACACTGTCAGACCTGCTGAGTTCCTCCAGCATTTTGTGTGAGTTACTCTGTCCATAGACACTGTCTGAGCTGCTGTGTTCCTCCAGCATTTTGTGTGAGTTACTCTGACCATAGACACTGTCTGACCTGGGGAGTTCCTCCAGTATTTTGTGTGTGTTACTCTGACCATAGACACTGTCTGACCTGCTGAGTTCCTGCAGCATTTTGTGTGTGTTACTCTGTCCATGGACACTGTCTGACCTGCTGAGTTCCTCCAGAATTTTGTGTGTGTTACTCTGCTCATAGACACTGCCTGACCTGCTGTATTTCTCCAGAATTTTGTGTGTGTTACTCTGTCCATAGACACTGTCTGACCTGCTGAGTTCCTCCCGTATTTTGTGTGTGTTACTCTGTCCATGGACACTGTCTGACCTGCTGAGTTCCTCCAGAATTTTGTGTGTGTTACTCTGTCCATAGACACTGTCAGACCTGCTGAGTTCCTCCAGCATTTTGTGTGTGTTACTCTGCCCATAGACACTGTCTGACCTGCAGAGTTCCTCCAGCATTTTGTGTGTGTTACTCTGACCATAGACACTGTCTGACCTGCTGAGTTCCTCCAGCATTTTGTGTGTGTTACTCTGTCCATAGACACTGACTGACCTGCTGAGTTCCTCCGGCATTTTGTGTGTGTTACTCTGACCATAGACACTGTCTGACCTGCTGAGTTCCTCCGGCATTTTGTGTGTGTTACTCTGATCATAGACACTGTCTGACCTGCTGAGATCCTCCAGCATTCTGTGTGTGTTACTCTGATCATAGACACTGTCTGACCTGCTGAGTTCCTCCAGCATTTTGTGTGTGTTACTCTGATCATAGACACTGTCTGACCTGCTGAGTTCCTCCGGCATTTTGTGTGTGTTACTCTGACCATAGACACTGTCTGACCTGCTGAGTTCCTCCAGCATTTTGTGAGTTTTACTCTGTCCATAGACACTGTCTGACCTGCTGAGTTCCTCCAGCATTTTGTGTGAGTTACTCTGTCCATAGGCACTGTCTGACCTGCTGAGTTCCTCCAGCATTTTGTGTGTGTTACTCTGTCCATAGACACTGACCTGCTGAGTTCCTCCAGCATTTTGTGTGTGTTACTCTGTCCATAGACACAGTCAGACCTGCTGAGTTCCTCCAGCATTTTGTGTGTCTTACTCTGCCCATAGGCACTGTCTGACCTGCTGAGTTCCTCCAGCATTTTGTGTGTGTTACTCTGTCCATAGGCACTGTCTGACCTGCTGAGTTCCTCCAGCATTTTGTGTGTGTTACTCGATCCATAGACACTGACCTGCTGAGTTCCTCCAGCATTTTGTGTGTGTTACTCTGTCCATAGACACTATCTGAGCTGCTGAGTTCCTCCAGCATTTTGTGTGTGTTACTCTGTCCATAGACACTGTCTGACCTGCTGAGTTCCTCCAGCATTTTGTGTGTGTTACTCTGTCCATAGACTCTGTCTGACCTGCTGAGTTCCTCCAGCATTTTGTGTGTGTTACTCTGTCCATGGACACTGTCTGACCTGCTGAGTTCCTCCAGCATTTTGTGTGTGTTACTCTCTTCATAGACACTGCCTGACCTGCTGTATTCCTCCAGAATTTTGTGTGTGTTACTCTGTCCATAGACACTGTCAGACCTGCTGAGTTCCTCCAGCATTTTGTGTGTGTTACTCTGTCCATTGACACTGTCTGACCTGCTGTGTTCCTCCACCATTTTGTGCGTGTTACTCTGTCCATCAGCACTGTCTGACCTGCTGAGTTCCTCCAGCATTTTGTGTGTGTTACTCTGTCCATAGACACTGTCTGACCTGCTGAGTTCCTCCAGCATTGTGTGTGTGTTACTCTGTCCGTAGACACTGTCTGACCTGCTGAGTTCCTCCAGCATTTTGTGTGTGTTACTCTGTCCATAGACACTGTCTGACCTGCTGAGTTCCTCCAGCATTTTGTGTGTGTTACTCTGACCATAGACACTGTCTGACCTGCTGAGTTCCTCCAGAATTTTGTGTGTGTTACTCTGTTCATAGACACTGCCTGACCTGCTGTATTCCTCCAGAACTTTGTGTGTGTTACTCTGTCCATAGACACTGTCTGATCTGCTGAGTTCCTCCGGCATTTTGTGTGTGTTACTCTGACCATAAACACTGTCTGACCTGCTGAGTTCCTCCAGCATTTTGAGTGTGTTACTCTGTCCATAGACACTGTATGACCTGCAGAGTTCCTCCAGCATTTTGTGTGTGTTACTCTGTCCATAGACACTGTCTGATCTGCTGAGTTCCTCCAGCATTTTGTGTGTGTTACTCTGACCATAGACACTGTCTGACCTGCTGAGTTCCTCCAGCATTTTGTGTGTGTTACTCTGACCATAGACACTGTCTGACCTGCTGAGTTCCTCCAGCATTTTGTGTGTGTTACTCTGTCCACAGACACTGTCTGACCTGCTGAGTTCCTCCAGCATTTTGTGTGAGTTACTCTGTCCATAGACACTGTCTGACCTGCTGTGTTCCTCCAGCATTTTGTGTGTGTTACTCTGTCCATAGACACTGTCAGACCTGCTGAGTTCCTCCAGCATTTTGTGTGAGTTACTCTGTCCATAGACACTGTCTGAGCTGCTGTGTTCCTCCAGCATTTTGTGTGAGTTACTCTGACCATAGACACTGTCTGACCTGCTGAGTTCCTCCAGTATTTTGTGTGTGTTACTCTGACCATAGACACTGTCTGACCTGCTGAGTTCCTGCAGCATTTTGTGTGTGTTACTCTGTCCATGGACACTGTCTGACCTGCTGAGTTCCTCCAGAATTTTGTGTGTGTTACTCTGCTCATAGACACTGCCTGACCTGCTGTATTTCTCCAGAATTTTGTGTGTGTTACTCTGTCCATAGACACTGTCTGACCTGCTGAGTTCCTCCCGTATTTTGTGTGTGTTACTCTGTCCATGGACACTGTCTGACCTGCTGAGTTCCTCCAGAATTTTG
Organism: Hypanus sabinus; assembly: GCF_030144855.1. Taxonomy (NCBI): domain Eukaryota; kingdom Metazoa; phylum Chordata; class Chondrichthyes; order Myliobatiformes; family Dasyatidae; genus Hypanus; species Hypanus sabinus. The sequence continues at coordinate 16,737 of NW_026780047.1, read as the reverse complement.
TGTGTGTTACTCTGTCCATAGACACTGTCAGACCTGCTGAGTTCCTCCAGCATTTTGTGTGTGTTACTCTGCCCATAGACACTGTCTGACCTGCAGAGTTCCTCCAGCATTTTGTGTGTGTTACTCTGACCATAGACACTGTCTGACCTGCTGAGTTCCTCCAGCCTTTTGTGTGTGTTACTCTGTCCATAGACACTGACTGACCTGCTGAGTTCCTCCGGCATTTTGTGTGTGTTACTCTGACCATAGACACTGTCTGACCTGCTGAGTTCCTCCGGCATTTTGTGTGTGTTACTCTGATCATAGACACTGTCTGACCTGCTGAGATCCTCCAGCATTCTGTGTGTGTTACTCTGATCATAGACACTGTCTGACCTGCTGAGTTCCTCCAGCATTTTGTGTGTGTTACTCTGATCATAGACACTGTTTGACCTGCTGAGTTCCTCCGGCATTTTGTGTGTGTTACTCTGACCATAGACACTGTCTGACCTGCTGAGTTCCTCCAGCATTTTGTGAGTTTTACTCTGTCCATAGACACTGTCTGACCTGCTGAGTTCCTCCAGCATTTTGTGTGAGTTACTCTGTCCATAGGCACTGTCTGACCTGCTGAGTTCCTCCAGCATTTTGTGTGTGTTACTCTGTCCATAGACACTGACCTGCTGAGTTCCTCCAGCATTTTGTGTGTGTTACTCTGTCCATAGACACTGTCAGACCTGCTGAGTTCCTCCAGCATTTTGTGTGTCTTACTCTGCCCATAGGCACTGTCTGACCTGCTGAGTTCCTCCAGCATTTTGTGTGTGTTACTCTGTCCATAGGCACTGTCTGACCTGCTGAGTTCCTCCAGCATTTTGTGTGTGTTACTCGATCCATAGACACTGACCTGCTGAGTTCCTCCAGCATTTTGTGTGTGCTACTCTGTCCATAGACACTATCTGAGCTGCTGAGTTCCTCCAGCATTTTGTGTGTGTTACTCTGTCCATAGACACTGTCTGACCTGCTGAGTTCCTCCAGCATTTTGTGTGTGTTACTCTGACCATAGACACTGTCTGACCTGCTGAGTTCCTCCAGCATTTTGTGTGTGTTACTCTGTTCATAGACACTGCCTGACCTGCTGTATTCCTCCAGAATTTTGTGTGTGTTACTCTGTCCATAGACACTGTCAGACCTGCTGAGTTCCTCCAGCATTTTGTGTGTGTTACTCTGTCCATTGACACTGTCTGACCTGCTGTGTTCCTCCACCATTTTGTGCGTGTTACTCTGTCCATCAGCACTGTCTGACCTGCTGAGTTCCTCCAGCATTTTGTGTGTGTTACTCTGTCCATAGACACTGTCTGACCTGCTGAGTTCCTCCAGCATTGTGTGTGTGTTACTCTGTCCGTAGACACTGTCTGACCTGCTGAGTTCCTCCAGCATTTTGTGTGTGTTACTCTGTCCATAGACACTGTCTGACCTGCTGAGTTCCTCCAGCATTTTGTGTGTGTTACTCTGACCATAGACACTGTCTGACCTGCTGAGTTCCTCCAGCATTTTGTGTGTGTTACTCTGACCATAGACACTGTCTGACCTGCTGAGTTCCTCCAGCATTTTGTGTGAGTTACTCTGTCCATAGGCACTGTCTGACCTGCTGAGTTCCTCCAGCATTTTGTGTGTGTTAGGCTGTCCATAGACACTGACCTGCTGAGTTCCTCCAGCATTTTGTGTGTGTTACTCTGTCCATAGACACTGTCAGACCTCCTGAGTTCCTCCAGCATTTTGTGTGTCTTACTCTGCCCATAGGCACTGTCTGACCTGCTGAGTTCCTCCAGCATTTTGTGTGTGTTACTCTGTCCATAGGCACTGTCTGACCTGCTGAGTTCCTCCAGCATTTTGTGTGTGTTACTCTATCCATAGACACTGACCTGCTGAGTTGCTCCAGCATTTTGTGTGTGTTACTCTGTCCATAGACACTATCTGAGCTGCTGAGTTCCTCCAGCATTTTGTGTGTGTTACTCTGTCCATAGACACTGTCTGACCTGCTGAGTTCCTCCAGCATTTTGTGTGTGTTACTCTGACCATAGACACTGTCTGACCTGCTGAGTTCCTCCAGCATTTTGTGTGTGTTACTCTGTCCATGGACACTGTCTGACCTGCTGAGTTCCTCCAGCATTTTGTGTGTGTTACTCTGTTCATAGACACTGCCTGACCTGCTGTATTCCTCCATAATTTTGTGTGTGTTACTCTGTCCATAGACACTGTCAGACCTGCTGAGTTCCTCCAGCATTTTGTGTGTGTTACTCTGTCCATTGACACTGTCTGACCTGCTGTGTTCCTCCACCATTTTGTGCGTGTTACTCTGTCCATCAGCACTGTCTGACCTGCTGAGTTCCTCCAGCATTTTGTGTGTGTTACTCTGTCCATAGACACTGTCTGACCTGCTGAGTTCCTCCAGCATTGTGTGTGTGTTACTCTGTCCGTAGACACTGTCTGACCTGCTGAGTTCCTCCAGCATTTTGTGTGTGTTACTCTGTCCATAGGCACTGTCTGACCTGCTGAGTTCCTCCAGCATTTTGTGTGTGTTACTCTATCCATAGACACTGACCTGCTGAGTTGCTCCAGCATTTTGTGTGTGTTACTCTGTCCATAGACACTATCTGAGCTGCTGAGTTCCTCCAGCATTTTGTGTGTGTTACTCTGTCCATAGACACTGTCTGACCTGCTGAGTTCCTCCAGCATTTTGTGTGTGTTACTCTGACCATAGACACTGTCTGACCTGCTGAGTTCCTCCAGCATTTTGTGTGTGTTACTCTGTCCATGGACACTGTCTGACCTGCTGAGTTCCTCCAGCATTTTGTGTGTGTTACTCTGTTCATAGACACTGCCTGACCTGCTGTATTCCTCCATAATTTTGTGTGTGTTACTCTGTCCATAGACACTGTCAGACCTGCTGAGTTCCTCCAGCATTTTGTGTGTGTTACTCTGTCCATTGACACTGTCTGACCTGCTGTGTTCCTCCACCATTTTGTGCGTGTTACTCTGTCCATCAGCACTGTCTGACCTGCTGAGTTCCTCCAGCATTTTGTGTGTGTTACTCTGTCCATAGACACTGTCTGACCTGCTGAGTTCCTCCAGCATTGTGTGTGTGTTACTCTGTCCGTAGACACTGTCTGACCTGCTGAGTTCCTCCAGCATTTTGTGTGTGTTACTCTGTCCATAGACACTGTCTGACCTGCTGAGTTCCTCCAGCATTTTGTGTGTGTTACTCTGACCATAGACACTGTCTGACCTGCTGAGTTCCTCCAGCATTTTGTGTGTGTTACTCTGACCATAGACACTGTCTGACCTGCTGAGTTCCTCCGGCATTTTGTGTGTGTTACTCTGACCATAGACACTGTCTGACCTGCTGAGTTCCTCCAGCATTTTGTTTGTGTTACTCTGACCATAGACACTGTCTGACCTGCTGAGTTCCTGCAGCATTTTGTGTGTGTTACTCTGTCCATGGACACTGTCTGACCTGCTGAGTTCCTCCAGAATTTTGTGTGTGTTACTCTGCTCATAGACACTGCCTGACCTGCTGTATTTCTCCAGAATTTTGTGTGTGTTACTCTGTCCATAGACACTGTCTGACCTGCTGAGTTCCTCCCGTATTTTGTGTGTGTTACTCTGTCCATGGACACTGTCTGACCTGCTGAGTTCCTCCAGAATTTTGTGTGTGTTACTCTGTCCATAGACACTGTCAGACCTGCTGAGTTCCTCCAGCATTTTGTGTGTGTTACTCTGCCCATAGACACTGTCTGACCTGCAGAGTTCCTCCAGCATTTTGTGTGTGTTACTCTGACCATAGACACTGTCTGACCTGCTGAGTTCCTCCAGCCTTTTGTGTGTGTTACTCTGTCCATAGACACTGACTGACCTGCTGAGTTCCTCCGGCATTTTGTGTGTGTTACTCTGACCATAGACACTGTCTGACCTGCTGAGTTCCTCCGGCATTTTGTGTGTGTTACTCTGATCATAGACACTGTCTGACCTGCTGAGATCCTCCAGCATTCTGTGTGTGTTACTCTGATCATAGACACTGTCTGACCTGCTGAGTTCCTCCAGCATTTTGTGTGTGTTACTCTGATCATAGACACTGTTTGACCTGCTGAGTTCCTCCGGCATTTTGTGTGTGTTACTCTGACCATAGACACTGTCTGACCTGCTGAGTTCCTCCAGCATTTTGTGAGTTTTACTCTGTCCATAGACACTGTCTGACCTGCTGAGTTCCTCCAGCATTTTGTGTGAGTTACTCTGTCCATAGGCACTGTCTGACCTGCTGAGTTCCTCCAGCATTTTGTGTGTGTTACTCTGTCCATAGACACTGACCTGCTGAGTTCCTCCAGCATTTTGTGTGTGTTACTCTGTCCATAGACACTGTCAGACCTGCTGAGTTCCTCCAGCATTTTGTGTGTCTTACTCTGCCCATAGGCACTGTCTGACCTGCTGAGTTCCTCCAGCATTTTGTGTGTGTTACTCTGTCCATAGGCACTGTCTGACCTGCTGAGTTCCTCCAGCATTTTGTGTGTGTTACTCGATCCATAGACACTGACCTGCTGAGTTCCTCCAGCATTTTGTGTGTGCTACTCTGTCCATAGACACTATCTGAGCTGCTGAGTTCCTCCAGCATTTTGTGTGTGTTACTCTGTCCATAGACACTGTCTGACCTGCTGAGTTCCTCCAGCATTTTGTGTGTGTTACTCTGACCATAGACACTGTCTGACCTGCTGAGTTCCTCCAGCATTTTGTGTGTGTTACTCTGTCCATGGACACTGTCTGACCTGCTGAGTTCCTCCAGCATTTTGTGTGTGTTACTCTGTTCATAGACACTGCCTGACCTGCTGTATTCCTCCAGAATTTTGTGTGTGTTACTCTGTCCATAGACACTGTCAGACCTGCTGAGTTCCTCCAGCATTTTGTGTGTGTTACTCTGTCCATTGACACTGTCTGACCTGCTGTGTTCCTCCACCATTTTGTGCGTGTTACTCTGTCCATCAGCACTGTCTGACCTGCTGAGTTCCTCCAGCATTTTGTGTGTGTTACTCTGTCCATAGACACTGTCTGACCTGCTGAGTTCCTCCAGCATTGTGTGTGTGTTACTCTGTCCATAGACACTGTCTGACCTGCTGAGTTCCTCCAGCATTTTGTGTGTGTTACTCTGTCCATAGACACTGTCTGACCTGCTGAGTTCCTCCAGCATTTTGTGTGTGTTACTCTGACCATAGACACTGTCTGACCTGCTGAGTTCCTCCAGCATTTTGTGTGTGTTACTCTGACCATAGACACTGTCTGACCTGCTGAGTTCCTCCAGCATTTTGTGTGAGTTACTCTGTCCATAGGCACTGTCTGACCTGCTGAGTTCCTCCAGCATTTTGTGTGTGTTAGGCTGTCCATAGACACTGACCTGCTGAGTTCCTCCAGCATTTTGTGTGTGTTACTCTGTCCATAGACACTGTCAGACCTCCTGAGTTCCTCCAGCATTTTGTGTGTCTTACTCTGCCCATAGGCACTGTCTGACCTGCTGAGTTCCTCCAGCATTTTGTGTGTGTTACTCTGTCCATAGGCACTGTCTGACCTGCTGAGTTCCTCCAGCATTTTGTGTGTGTTACTCTATCCATAGACACTGACCTGCTGAGTTGCTCCAGCATTTTGTGTGTGTTACTCTGTCCATAGACACTATCTGAGCTGCTGAGTTCCTCCAGCATTTTGTGTGTGTTACTCTGTCCATAGACACTGTCTGACCTGCTGAGTTCCTCCAGCATTTTGTGTGTGTTACTCTGACCATAGACACTGTCTGACCTGCTGAGTTCCTCCAGCATTTTGTGTGTGTTACTCTGTCCATGGACACTGTCTGACCTGCTGAGTTCCTCCAGCATTTTGTGTGTGTTACTCTGTTCATAGACACTGCCTGACCTGCTGTATTCCTCCATAATTTTGTGTGTGTTACTCTGTCCATAGACACTGTCAGACCTGCTGAGTTCCTCCAGCATTTTGTGTGTGTTACTCTGTCCATTGACACTGTCTGACCTGCTGTGTTCCTCCACCATTTTGTGCGTGTTACTCTGTCCATCAGCACTGTCTGACCTGCTGAGTTCCTCCAGCATTTTGTGTGTGTTACTCTGTCCATAGACACTGTCTGACCTGCTGAGTTCCTCCAGCATTGTGTGTGTGTTACTCTGTCCGTAGACACTGTCTGACCTGCTGAGTTCCTCCAGCATTTTGTGTGTGTTACTCTGTCCATAGGCACTGTCTGACCTGCTGAGTTCCTCCAGCATTTTGTGTGTGTTACTCTATCCATAGACACTGACCTGCTGAGTTGCTCCAGCATTTTGTGTGTGTTACTCTGTCCATAGACACTATCTGAGCTGCTGAGTTCCTCCAGCATTTTGTGTGTGTTACTCTGTCCATAGACACTGTCTGACCTGCTGAGTTCCTCCAGCATTTTGTGTGTGTTACTCTGACCATAGACACTGTCTGACCTGCTGAGTTCCTCCAGCATTTTGTGTGTGTTACTCTGTCCATGGACACTGTCTGACCTGCTGAGTTCCTCCAGCATTTTGTGTGTGTTACTCTGTTCATAGACACTGCCTGACCTGCTGTATTCCTCCATAATTTTGTGTGTGTTACTCTGTCCATAGACACTGTCAGACCTGCTGAGTTCCTCCAGCATTTTGTGTGTGTTACTCTGTCCATTGACACTGTCTGACCTGCTGTGTTCCTCCACCATTTTGTGCGTGTTACTCTGTCCATCAGCACTGTCTGACCTGCTGAGTTCCTCCAGCATTTTGTGTGTGTTACTCTGTCCATAGACACTGTCTGACCTGCTGAGTTCCTCCAGCATTGTGTGTGTGTTACTCTGTCCGTAGACACTGTCTGACCTGCTGAGTTCCTCCAGCATTTTGTGTGTGTTACTCTGTCCATAGACACTGTCTGACCTGCTGAGTTCCTCCAGCATTTTGTGTGTGTTACTCTGACCATAGACACTGTCTGACCTGCTGAGTTCCTCCAGCATTTTGTGTGTGTTACTCTGACCATAGACACTGTCTGACCTGCTGAGTTCCTCCGGCATTTTGTGTGTGTTACTCTGACCATAGACACTGTCTGACCTGCTGAGTTCCTCCAGCATTTTGTTTGTGTTACTCTGACCATAGACACTGTCTGGCCTGCTGAGTTCCTCCAGCATTTTGTGTGTGTTACTCTGTTCATAGACACTGTCTGACCTGCTGAGTTCCTCCAGCATTTTGTGTGTGTTACTCTGTCCATAGACACTGTCTGACCTGCTGAGTTCCTCCAGCATTTTGTGTGAGTTACTCTGTCCATAGACACTGTCTGATCTGCTGAGTTCCTCCAGCATTTTGTGTGTTACTCTGACCATAGACACTGTCTGACCTGCTGAGTTCCTCCAGCATTTTGTGTGTGTTACTCTGTCCATAGACACTGTCTGACCTGCTGAGTTCCTCCGGCATTTTGTGTGTGTTACTCTGATCATAGACACTCTCTGAGCTGCTGAGTTCCTCCAGCATTTTGTGTGTGTTACTCTGACCATAGACACTGTCTGACCTGCTGAGTTCCTCCAGCATTTTGTGTGTGTTACGCTGTTCATAGACACTGTCTGACCTGCTGAGTTCCTCCAGCATTTTGTGTGTGTTACTCTGTACATAGACACTGTCTGACCTGCTGAGTTCCTCCAGCATTTTGTGTGAGTTACTCTGTCCATAGACACTGTCTGACCTGCTGAGTTCCTCCAGCATTTTGTGTGTTACTCTGTCCATAGACACTGTCTGACCTGCTGAGTTCCTCCAGCATTTTGTGTGTGTTACTCTGTCCATAGACACTGTCTGACCTGCTGAGTTCCTCCAGCATTTTGTGTGTGTTACTCTGACCATAGACACTGTCTGACCTGCTGAGTTCCTCCAGCATTTTGTGTGTGTTACTCTGTCCATAGACACTGACTGACCTGCTGAGTTCCTCCGGCATTTTGTGTGTGTTACTCTGACCATAGACACTGTCTGACCTGCTGAGTTCCTCCAGCATTTTGTGTGTGTTACTCTGATCATAGACACTGTCTGACCTGCTGAGTTCCTCCAGCATTTTGTGTGTGTTACTCTGATCATAGACACTGTCTGACCTGCTGAGTTCCTCCAGCATTTTGTGTGTGTTACTCTGATCATAGACACTGTCTGACCTGCTGAGTTCCTCCAGCATTTTGTGTGTGTTACTCTGATCATAGACACTGTCTGACCTGCTGAGTTCCTCCGGCATTTTGTGTGTGTTACTCTGACCATAGACACTGTCTGACCTGCTGAGTTCCTCCAGCATTTTGTGAGTTTTACTCTGTCCATAGACACTGTCTGACCTGCTGAGTTCCTCCAGCATTTTGTGTGAGTTACTCTGTCCATAGGCACTGTCTGACCTGCTGAGTTCCTCCAGCATTTTGTGTGTGTTACTCTGTCCATAGACACTGACCTGCTGAGTTCCTCCAGCATTTTGTGTGTGTTACTCTGTCCATAGACACTGTCAGACCTGCTGAGTTCCTCCAGCATTTTGTGTGTCTTACTCTGCCCATAGGCACTGTCTGACCTGCTGAGTTCCTCCAGCATTTTGTGTGTGTTACTCTGTCCATAGGCACTGTCTGACCTGCTGAGTTCCTCCAGCATTTTGTGTGTGTTACTCTATCCATAGACACTGACCTGCTGAGTTCCTCCAGCATTTTGTGTGTGTTACTCTGTCCATAGACACTATCTGAGCTGCTGAGTTCCTCCAGCATTTTGTGTGTGTTACTCTGTCCATAGACACTGTCTGACCTGCTGAGTTCCTCCAGCATTTTGTGTGTGTTACTCTGTCCATGGACACTGTCTGACCTGCTGAGTTCCTCCAGCATTTTGAGTGTGTTACTCTGTCCATAGACACTGTCTGACCTGCTGAGTTCCTCCAGCATTTTGTGTGTGTTACTCTGACCATAGACACTGTCTGACCTGCTGAGTTCCTCCAGCATTTTGTGTGTGTTACTCTGTCCATGGACACTGTCTGACCTGCTGAGTTCCTCCAGCATTTTGTGTGTGTTACTCTGTTCATAGACACTGCCTGACCTGCTGTATTCCTCCAGAATTTTGTGTGTGTTACTCTGTCCATAGACACTGTCAGACCTGCTGAGTTCCTCCAGCATTTTGTGTGTGTTACTCTGTCCATTGACACTGTCTGACCTGCCGTGTTCCTCCACCATTTTGTGTGTGTTACTCTGTCCATCAGCACTGTCTGACCTGCTGAGTTCCTCCAGCATTCTGTGTGTGTTACTCTGTCCGTAGACACTGTCTGACCTGCTGAGTTCCTCCAGCATTTTGTGTGTGTTACTCTGTTCATAGACACTGCCTGACCTGCTGTATTCCTCCAGCATTTTGTGTGTGTTACTCTGTCCATAGACACTGTCTGACCTGCTGAGTTCCTCCAGCATTTTGTGTGTGTTACTCTGACCATAGACACTGTCTGACCTGCTGAGTTCCTCCAGCATTTTGTGTGTGTTACTCTGACCATAGACACTGTCTGACCTGCTGAGTTCCTCCGGCATTTTGTGTGTGTTACTCTGACCATAGACACTGTCTGACCTGCTGAGTTCCTCCAGCATTTTGTTTGTGTTACTCTGACCATAGACACTGTCTGGCCTGCTGAGTTCCTCCAGCATTTTGTGTGTGTTACTCTGTTCATAGACACTGTCTGACCTGCTGAGTTCCTCCAGCATTTTGTGTGTGTTACTCTGTCCATAGACACTGTCTGACCTGCTGAGTTCCTCCAGCATTTTGTGTGAGTTACTCTGTCCATAGACACTGTCTGATCTGCTGAGTTCCTCCAGCATTTTGTGTGTTACTCTGTCCATAGACACTGTCTGACCTGCTGAGTTCCTCCAGCATTTTGTGTGTGTTACTCTGTCCATAGACACTGTCTGACCTGCTGAGTTCCTCCAGCATTTTGTGTGTGCTACTCTGTCCATAGACACTGTCTGACCTGCTGAGTTCCTCCAGCATTTTGTGTGAGTTACTCTGTCCATGGACACTGTCTGATCTGCTGAGTTCCTCCAGCATTTTGTGTGTGTTACTCTGTCCATAGACACTGTCTGACCTGCTGAGTTCCTCCAGCATTTTGTGTGTGTTACTCTGTCCATGGACACTGTCTGATCTGCTGAGTTCCTCCAGCATTTTGTGTGTGTTACTCTGTCCATAGACACTGTCTGACCTGCTGAGTTCCTCCAGCATTTTGTGTGTGTTACTCTGACCATAGACACTGTCTGACCTGCTGAGTTCCTCCAGCATTTTGTGTGTGTTACTCTGTCCATAGACACTGTCTGACCTGCTGAGTTCCTCCGGCATTTTGTGTGTGTTACTCTGATCATAGACACTCTCTGAGCTGCTGAGTTCCTCCAGCATTTTGTGTGTGTTACTCTGACCATAGACACTGTCTGACCTGCTGAGTTCCTCCAGCATTTTGTGTGTGTTACGCTGTTCATAGACACTGTCTGACCTGCTGAGTTCCTCCAGCATTTTGTGTGTGTTACTCTGTCCATAGACACTGTCTGACCTGCTGAGTTCCTCCAGCATTTTGTGTGAGTTACTCTGTCCATAGACACTGTCTGACCTGCTGAGTTCCTCCAGCATTTTGTGTGTTACTCTGTCCATAGACACTGTCTGACCTGCTGAGTTCCTCCAGCATTTTGTGTGTGTTACTCTGTCCATAGACACTGTCTGACCTGCTGAGTTCCTCCAGCATTTTGTGTGTGTTACTCTGACCATAGACACTGTCTGACCTGCTGAGTTCCTCCAGCATTTTGTGTGTGTTACTCTGTCCATAGACACTGACTGACCTGCTGAGTTCCTCCGGCATTTTGTGTGTGTTACTCTGACCATAGACACTGTCTGACCTGCTGAGTTCCTCCGGCATTTTGTGTGTGTTACTCTGATCATAGACACTGTCTGACCTGCTGAGATCCTCCAGCATTTTGTGTGTGTTACTCTGATCATAGACACTGTCTGACCTACTGAGTTCCTCCAGCATTTTGTGTGTGTTACTCTGATCATAGACACTGTCTGACCTGCTGAGTTCCTCCGGCATTTTGTGTGTGTTACTCTGACCATAGACACTGTCTGACCTGCTGAGTTCCTCCAGCATTTTGTGAGTTTTACTCTGTCCATAGACACTGTCTGACCTGCTGAGTTCCTCCAGCATTTTGTGTGAGTTACTCTGTCCATAGGCACTGTCTGACCTGCTGAGTTCCTCCAGCATTTTGTGTGTGTTACTCTGTCCATAGACACTGACCTGCTGAGTTCCTCCAGCATTTTGTGTGTGTTACTCTGTCCATAGACACTGTCAGACCTGCTGAGTTCCTCCAGCATTTTGTGTGTCTTACTCTGCCCATAGGCACTGTCTGACCTGCTGAGTTCCTCCAGCATTTTGTGTGTGTTACTCTGTCCATAGGCACTGTCTGACCTGCTGAGTTCCTCCAGCATTTTGTGTGTGTTACTCTATCCATAGACACTGACCTGCTGAGTTCCTCCAGCATTTTGTGTGTGTTCCTCTGTCCATAGACACTATCTGAGCTGCTGAGTTCCTCCAGCATTTTGTGTGTGTTACTCTGTCCATAGACACTGTCTGACCTGCTGAGTTCCTCCAGCATTTTGTGTGTGTTACTCTGTCCATGGACACTGTCTGACCTGCTGAGTTCCTCCAGCATTTTGTGTGTGTTACTCTGTCCATAGACACTGTCTGACCTGCTGAGTTCCTCCAGCATTTTGTGTGTGTTACTCTGACCATAGACACTGTCTGACCTGCTGAGTTCCTCCAGCATTTTGTGTGTGTTACTCTGTCCATGGACACTGTCTGACCTGCTGAGTTCCTCCAGCATTTTGTGTGTGTTACTCTGTTCATAGACACTGCCTGACCTGCTGTATTCCTCCAGAATTTTGTGTGTGTTACTCTGTCCATAGACACTGTCAGACCTGCTGAGTTCCTCCAGCATTTTGTGTGTGTTACTCTGTCCATTGACACTGTCTGACCTGCCGTGTTCCTCCACCATTTTGTGCGTGTTACTCTGTCCATCAGCACTGTCTGACCTGCTGAGTTCCTCCAGCATTCTGTGTGTGTTACTCTGTCCGTAGACACTGTCTGACCTGCTGAGTTCCTCCAGCATTTTGTGTGTGTTACTCTGTCCATAGACACTGTCTGACCTGCTGAGTTCCTCCAGCATTTTGTGTGTGTTACTCTGACCATAGACACTGTCTGACCTGCTGAGTTCCTCCAGCATTTTGTGTGTGTTACTCTGACCATAGACACTGTCTGACCTGCTGAGTTCCTCCAGCATTTTGTGTGTGTTACTCTGACCATAGACACTGTCTGACCTGCTGAGTTCCTCCGGCATTTTGTGTGTGTTACTCTGACCATAGACACTGTCTGACCTGCTGAGTTCCTCCAGCATTTTGTTTGTGTTACTCTGACCATAGACACTGTCTGGCCTGCTGAGTTCCTCCAGCATTTTGTGTGTGTTACTCTGTTCATAGACACTGTCTGACCTGCTGAGTTCCTCCAGCATTTTGTGTGTGTTACTCTGTCCGTAGACACTGTCTGACCTGCTGAGTTCCTCCAGCATTTTGTGTGAGTTACTCTGTCCATAGACACTGTCTGATCTGCTGAGTTCCTCCAGCATTTTGTGTGTTACTCTGTCCATAGACACTGTCTGACCTGCTGAGTTCCTCCAGCATTTTGTGTGTGTTACTCTGTCCATAGACACTGTCTGACCTGCTGAGTTCCTCCAGCATTTTGTGTGTGTTACTCTGTCCATAGACACTGTCTGACCTGCTGAGTTCCTCCAGCATTTTGTGTGAGTTACTCTGTCCATGGACACTGTCTGATCTGCTGAGTTCCTCCAGCATTTTGTGTGTGTTACTCTGTCCATAGACACTGTCTGACCTGCTGAGTTCCTCCAGCATTTTGTGTGTGTTACTCTGTCCATGGACACTGTCTGATCTGCTGAGTTCCTCCAGCATTTTGTGTGTGTTACTCTGTCCATAGACACTGTCTGACCTGCTGAGTTCCTCCAGCATTTTGTGTGTGTTACTCTGACCATAGACACTGTCTGACCTGCTGAGTTCCTCCAGCATTTTGTGTGTGTTACTCTGTCCATAGACACTGTCTGACCTGCTGAGTTCCTCCGGCATTTTGTGTGTGTTACTCTGATCATAGACACTCTCTGAGCTGCTGAGTTCCTCCAGCATTTTGTGTGTGTTACTCTGACCATAGACACTGTCTGACCTGCTGAGTTCCTCCAGCATTTTGTGTGTGTTACGCTGTTCATAGACACTGTCTGACCTGCTGAGTTCCTCCAGCATTTTGTGTGTGTTACTCTGTCCATAGACACTGTCTGACCTGCTGAGTTCCTCCAGCATTTTGTGTGAGTTACTCTGTCCATAGACACTGTCTGACCTGCTGAGTTCCTCCAGCATTTTGTGTGTTACTCTGTCCATAGACACTGTCTGACCTGCTGAGTTCCTCCAGCATTTTGTGTGTGTTACTCTGTCCATAGACACTGTCTGACCTGCTGAGTTCCTCCAGCATTTTGTGTGTGTTACTCTGACCATAGACACTGTCTGACCTGCTGAGTTCCTCCAGCATTTTGTGTGTGTTACTCTGTCCATAGACACTGACTGACCTGCTGAGTTCCTCCGGCATTTTGTGTGTGTTACTCTGACCATAGACACTGTCTGACCTGCTGAGTTCCTCCGGCATTTTGTGTGTGTTACTCTGATCATAGACACTGTCTGACCTGCTGAGATCCTCCAGCATTTTGTGTGTGTTACTCTGATCATAGACACTGTCTGACCTGCTGAGTTCCTCCGGCATTTTGTGTGTGTTACTCTGATCATAGACACTGTCTGACCTGCTGAGTTCCTCCGGCATTTTGTCTGTGTTACTCTGACCATAGACACTGTCTGACCTGCTGAGTTCCTCCAGCATTTTGTGAGTTTTACTCTGTCCATAGACACTGTCTGACCTGCTGAGTTCCTCCAGCATTTTGTGTGAGTTACTCTGTCCATAGGCACTGTCTGACCTGCTGAGTTCCTCCAGCATTTTGTGTGTGTTACTCTGTCCATAGACACTGACCTGCTGAGTTCCTCCAGCATTTTGTGTGTGTTACTCTGTCCATAGACACTGTCAGACCTGCTGAGTTCCTCCAGCATTTTGTGTGTCTTACTCTGCCCATAGGCACTGTCTGACCTGCTGAGTTCCTCCAGCATTTTGTGTGTGTTACTCTGTCCATAGGCACTGTCTGACCTGCTGAGTTCCTCCAGCATTTTGTGTGTGTTACTCTATCCATAGACACTGACCTGCTGAGTTCCTCCAGCATTTTGTGTGTGTTCCTCTGTCCATAGACACTATCTGAGCTGCTGAGTTCCTCCAGCATTTTGTGTGTGTTACTCTGTCCATGGACACTGTCTGACCTGCTGAGTTCCTCCAGCATTTTGTGTGTGTTACTCTGTCCATAGACACTGTCTGACCTGCTGAGTTCCTCCAGCATTTTGTGTGTGTTACTCTGACCATAGACACTGTCTGACCTGCTGAGTTCCTCCAGCATTTTGTGTGTGTTACTCTGTCCATGGACACTGTCTGACCTGCTGAGTTCCTCCAGCATTTTGTGTGTGTTACTCTGTTCATAGACACTGCCTGACCTGCTGTATTCCTCCAGAATTTTGTGTGTGTTACTCTGTCCATAGACACTGTCAGACCTGCTGAGTTCCTCCAGCATTTTGTGTGTGTTACTCTGTCCATTGACACAGTCTGACCTGCCGTGTTCCTCCACCATTTTGTGCGTGTTACTCTGTCCATCAGCACTGTCTGACCTGCTGAGTTCCTCCAGCATTCTGTGTCTGTTACTCTGTCCGTAGACACTGTCTGACCTGCTGAGTTCCTCCAGCATTTTGTGTGTGTTACTCTGTCCATAGACACTGTCTGACCTGCTGAGTTCCTCCAGCATTTTGTGTGTGTTACTCTGACCATAGACACTGTCTGACCTGCTGAGTTCCTCCAGCATTTTGTGTGTGTTACTCTGACCATAGACACTGTCTGACCTGCTGATTTCCTCCAGCATTTTGTGTGAGTTACTCTGTCCATAGGCACTGTCTGACCTGCTGAGTTCCTCCAGCATTTTGTGCGTGTTACTCTGTCCATAGACACTGACCTGCTGAGTTCCTCCAGCATTTTGTGTGTGTTACTCTGTCCATAGACACTGTCAGACCTCCTGAGTTCCTCCAGCATTTTGTGTGTCTTACTCTGCCCATAGGCAATGTCTGACCTGCTGAGTTCCTCCAGCATTTTGTGTGTGTTACTCTGTCCATAGGCACTGTCTGACCTGCTGAGTTCCTCCAGCATTTTGTGTATGTTACTCTATCCATAGACACTGTCTGACCTGCTGAGTTCCTCCAGCATTTTGTGTGTGTTACTCTGACCATAGACACTGTCTGACCTGCTGAGTTCCTCCAGCATTTTGTGTGTGTTACTCTGTCCATGGACACTGTCTGACCTGCTGAGTTCCTCCAGCATTTTGTGTGTGTTACTCTGTTCATAGACACTGCCTGACCTGCTGTATTCCTCCAGAATTTTGTGTGTGTTACTCTGTCCATAGACACTGTCAGACCTGCTGAGTTCCTCCAGCATTTTGTGTGTGTTACTCTTTCCATTGACACTGTCTGACCTGCTGTGTTCCTCCAGCATTTTGTGCGTGTTACTCTGTCCATCAGCACTGTCTGACCTGCTGAGTTCCTCCAGCATTTTGTGTGTGTTACTCTGTCCATAGACACTGTCTGACCTGCTGAGTTCCTCCAGCATTGTGTGTGTGTTACTCTGTTCATAGACACTGTCTGACCTGCTGAGTTCCTCCAGCATTTTGTGTGTGTTACTCTGTCCATAGACACTGTCTGACCTGCTGAGTTTCTCCAGCATTTTGTGTGAGTTACTCTGTCCATAGACACTGTCTGACCTGCTGAGTTCCTGCAGCATTTTGTGTGTTACTCTGTCCATAGACACTGTCTGACCTGCTGAGTTCCTCCAGCATTTTGTGTGTGTTACTCTGTCCATAGACACTGTCTGACCTGCTGAGTTCCTCCAGCATTTTGTGTGTGTTACTCTGTCCATAGACACTGTCTGACCTGCTGAGTTCCTCCAGCATTTTGTGTGAGTTACTCTGTCCATGGACACTGTCTGATCTGCTGAGTTCCTCCAGCATTTTGTGTGTGTTACTCTGTCCATGGACACTGTCTGATCTGCTGAGTTCCTCCAGCATTTTGTGTGTGTTACTCTGTCCATAGACACTGTCTGACCTGCTGAGTTCCTCCAGCATTTTGTGTGTGTTACTCTGACCATAGACACTGTCTGACCTGCTGAGTTCCTCCAGCATTTTGTGTGTGTTAGTCTGTCCATAGACACTATCTGAGCTGCTGAGTTCCTCCAGCATTTTGTGTGTGTTACTCTGTCCATCAGCACTGTCTGACCTGCTGAGTTCCTCCAGCATTTTGTGTGTGTTACTCTGTCCATAGACACTATCTGAGCTGCTGAGTTCCTCCAGCATTTTGTGTGTGTTACTCTGTCCATAGACACTGTCTGACCTGCTGAGTTCCTCCAGCATTTTGTGTGTGTTACTCTGACCATAGACACTGTCTGACCTGCTGAGATCCTCCAGCATTTTGTGTG